>NC_047067.1:15684150-15984150 GCF_902459465.1 Asterias rubens
GGGTTTGATTTCACAAAGAGTTACATTAGGACTAGTCCTAGGAGATATTAAAAACTTAAGGCTAGTCCCTAGATGTTCTGAGTAACTCGTCCCAACTCTAGATAAGACTAGTCTTAACTCTTTGTGAAATCCTCCCCAGGGATCACACCCAAGTTTACGATGCAACCTTGGAAGCAGCAGGAGAGGGATCACATTAAGGGTCACAGGTCACAGGTCACAGCTTCAAATCCTGTTGTAGTTTCATTATTCTCCATCAACTCAAATTTACTTAGGAAGTTTACCCACAGTCAGTTTCCTTTGTATTTAATTCTTTTATAATTAAGGGTCACAGGTCACAGGTCACAGGTTCAAATCCTGTTGTAGTTTCATTATTCTCCATCAACTCAAATTTACTTAAGAAGTTTACCCACAGTCAGTTTCCTTTGTATTTAATTCTTTTATAATTAAGGGTCACAGGTCACAGGTCACAGCTTCAAATCCTGTTGTAGTTTCATTATTCTCCATCAACTCAAATTTACTTAGGAAGTTTACCCACAGTCAGTTTCCTTTGTATTTAATTCTTTTATAATTAAGGGTCACAGGTCACAGGTCACAGGTTCAAATCCTGTTGTAGTTTCATTATTCTCCATCAACTCAAATTTACTTAGGAAGTTTACCCACAGTCAGTTTCCTTTGTATTTAATTCTTTTATAATTAAGGGTCACAGGTCACAGGTCACAGGTTCAAATCATGTTGTAGTTTCATTATTCTCCATCAACTCAAATTTACTTAAGAAGTTTACCCACAGTCAGTTTCCTTTGTATTTAATTCTTTTATAATTAAGGGTCACAGGTCACAGGTCACAGGTTCAAATCCTGTTGTAGTTTCATTATTCTCCATCAACTCAAATTTACTTAGGAAGTTTACCCACAGTCAGTTTCCTTTGTATTTAATTCTTTTATAATTGGTTTCCACTCAAATCAGTAGAAATGAATGTTTTGATACCAATTAATACTTGTGACATCATAACAAACCAGAATAACAGATACATTGATGTCATTACAGCATTGTGTTGACATTGAACATGTTGTTATTATCATGTCTTGACTATATCTGTGTTTATGCAGAATGGTAACGTGCTGTGCGTGTCCAAGGAATGCCCCAAGCTCAACTGTGAGATCAGAGTAACAGACCCTGGACAATGCTGTGAAAGATGTCAAGGTATGCTCAACAAACGATGGTTCTCGGTTTGTTTCATAGGTTGCAGGGATATTCTTGTTCATTTAAGAAAACTTACTTCCCATTTTTTGATTTATCAGCATGTCTTGTCTCTTTGGGACTGCTCAGGTGGTTTGATGCTATCATCATTGTGATTTATTATGGGATGCTGCAATCTTCTAAGTAAAACTAAGTTTTGTTGGTTCTCTGCTGTGCCACGAGGGTTTTCCAGACCATCCGGTTTTCCTCCCTTGGGAAAAATCACTTTTGATCTTGGCTGTGCTCCGTGGTCATATGGGTTGATGTGGCTGGCAGCCAAAAGGGCCCTTGCATGCCTGCTTCTCGAACACATTGTAGCTGCATCCTTCGCAATTCAGCTCTTAGCTGCGAGTAATGATGATTACCCCCCCCCCCCAAATTGTTAAAACAGAATGATTAATTGCCGCATTCATGAACGATTTGAGGGCCTGTGTTCCATGGAACTCTGACCACAGGAGATTCGGTCCCCCTCATGGGAAGTTAACATGGGCTGAAGGAGGATGTTTCAAAAGAGGGCGCTATCAGAAGCAGTTTGTACACAGTTTGTCAAATGGGGGGATGGGGGGGGGGGACACACAGAATCTCCTGCCACATTTGCATATTGGATGATGGCGCATCATGTAGGCACCATAGCTGAGTTGTACTGTTATAGTCTGGTTCTGGGAGAATTCTTAGAATTATTTTGTTAAACATACATTGGTCTTAACTCACTCTGCATGAAAGGGGACCAGACTATGTTTTACTCTCGAACTCAATAAATGTTAAACATTCAGAATAAGAAGGGATAAGTACGGTATCGTTTTGCTATATTGGTAATGATATATGAAACTAAGTTTGTATTTAATAGATGTTAAATTTGCATCGGGGATAAAGAATATTAATTTTGGTTTTTACCCATACACCGATGTGTGTTAGCACTGTATACTCAGTACTTTCCCGAGTCCTGTGAAAAAACATCACAGGACTCGGGAAAGTACTGAGTATACAGTGCTAACACACATCGGTGTATGGGTAAAAACCAAAATTAATATTCTTTGTCCCCGATGCAAATTTAACATCTATTATATCGTTGCGGTACCCGCTGCCAAAACATAGGATTCGAACTGCCTCTAGCTGCCGGGCAACCTCGGTAGTCTAGTTGGTAAGACACTGCTCTAAGTTTGTATTGATAAGATGTTATTTTGCTAACAGGTTGCTTGTATGAAGGGTTTGAGTATGCTAGCAGTGAATCCTGGGTGTCACCTTTGAACCCTTGTCTATCCTGCCAATGTCAGGTAAGGTTTAGTCCTTCTACAGATCTCAGGCAAATATTCTAAATTGGGATTAAAATCACTTCATTAATTGGCCCTTTGTTCCGTCTTCTCCCAGTTGCTTATGTTTTGTCTTCTTCTTTTCATGCGCTATTATCATTATTATTATTGAAGGCACCAAAGTCAAATTGAGTTTGGTGATGCAGTCATTTTTCAATAGTTAGAGTCCTTATGAAAGTGGAAAAGATTTAAAGTATCTTACCTCACATTTAAACCATGTAAAATAACATTGCATGCCATACTCTTCCAGTGCTAATTCCATGAACAACCAAAAGCATAAAATCACATTTCAATGGGTCTGTACTGTTTTTGAAGGCAGCTTTTGGTTCATTCCTAAATGTTGACGATATTCAATCAAAAAGGCATTGAATTTGACCTTTTGACTTGTGCACAAACTCCTCTTTGGAATGTACATGTACTGATCCCCAATTGTGGATATTCAATGACGTCATGTTTCAAATCTGGCTCTGAAAGAGTATAAGATAAAATTACATTTTTACACCATCTTACCGTAAGGTTAGAAATTTGTAACCTTTTCCACTTTCGTGACCCCCTCTACAGATGGATTGCACATGACCGCCATGACGTCTTGTGCAATCAAAAGTGGAAAAAGGTGGACGTTTCATCAAAGATGGCGGTCAAAGACATCATGTGCAATCCATCTGTAGAGGGGGTCACAAAAATGGAAGAAGGTTACAAATCTGAAATGACATTGGCTAAAAGTATACGCGTGCACTTTTTCTATTTTTATCAGCAAATATGGTGGTTGATGATGCTATGTGCAATCTGTGTATTGAAAATGAGTGATCACAAATGCAAGTTTTCAGGCTAAACATAGAAGTGAGTAATCTGTTAGTTTAATTTGTGTCTTTCTGTTTGGTTTCTTACAGGAGGGAATTACTCTATGTACAGAGATTCGTTGCCTAACTCCAGACTTCTGCAGTAATCCAGTTCATAGCCCAGACCAGTGCTGTCCAAGTTGCCCAGGTATAAAACATCACAAAAGTAGCTTGTTTCGATTTGGATTTAATATATCTACAAAGTTGAATACTTTTTTCTCTTTGCAAACAACACCATAGACCTTAAGTAGGATTTGAAACTTTGCATGGTGGAAATACGATATGGAAAGGTTTGCGGTAACACCATGTAATGACTATCTCTAATGAGTGGGGGTTGTTCTGAAAAGAACCGTTGGTTTCAACTCTCAACTTTCAACCATAGACCTTACATCCTTTGCCTCTAGAGCAGTGTCCTACCAAACAGACCACCGAGATTGCCCGGTAGCTAGAGGCAGTTCCAATTCTATACTTAAGGAGCGGGTACCCAAACAATAATGAGTTATATGCCTGTGTATTTTTAATCACAGAACCTTTGAAAGTACTGAGTATACAGTGCTTGAAACACATGGTTGTATGGATGGAGCCAAATAATATTCTTTATCTCTGATGTAAACTTAGCATCTATTAAATCAAAGACCTTGTTCTTGTTTTGTGTGATTTAACTAAACCTACCAGTTGTTGTTGGGTTCACATACAAATGTTTTCAGTCAAAATTGTTGATGTTGATTGAGTGTATTTTGAAAGGTTTGTACGAGTAGATGATGATTCCTAACCGTTCTACTATTTCATAGCTTTGTTCATGCTTTGCACAGTGCAAACATCCTAAAATTGCATTAAACTTTCTTTTAAAAGATATATATACTTAGATATATTTTGAAATGTTCTATAATATACACTTTGTTTTCCTGTCTTAGGCTGCACATATAATGGGATAAACTACGTTGATGGTCAGAGGTTCCGCCCTTACAATGACCCCTGTGCTCTATGCTATTGTGAGGTAGGTCAAATAGCAAGACTAACTAGGTATCACTATGTAAACTTACAGACTTTTTTTGGTTCTAGAAAGTGCCTAGGGTCAAAGTGTTTTACATGAAATTAGTTAACATCTGCGATATCTGTATCATGATATTGAGAAACTCTAGTTAAAAACTCATGATTTTATTTTTATTTGTATATTTGGGTAATCATTGACTGTCCCAGTTAGTGGATCATGAAGCCTTTTAGTAACAGTATGACTCGTTTTTGTTTTGCTAGCGAGGTAATCTTGCCTGTTTACGTGAAGTATGTCCATCTCTGATTGATTGCCCAGCTTCAATGGTTTTACCTGCTCAACCAGGAGACTGCTGTCCAACATGTGTAGGAGGTAAGAAAACAAAACAATTGACGGCTAAGATATTTATGATTATGAATCAGTTTACGTTGAACAGTCATGACATGATTCATATTTTAGTCTGATTTTGCTTGCTTTTTGTTTTGTTTCTGCTCTTGGAAAACAAGAAATATTGTGATTAGAAAGTCATAAAAGTGTACAAAAGTCACACCTCGCATACTTTAATCAACCCTTGTACTCGATATAAAGTTCCTACTTTTTTCAAAGGACCAAAAATCTAGCCTGATTGAGGTACACTGACTGTTAAACCTTGTATTTGATACAAGTGGGGGGGGGAAACGTTTTTAAAATATATGTTTCAGCATTTCCTCCTCATTGGTTGTCTGAATTCGGCTTGTGGCTGTTTGTTTTTTATACATTAGTTTAGATAATTTTCATTAATTTAGATAATTAAACTTGATTAACATTTCCACTTTGTCTTTTCCTAGCTCTTACATCTACCTGTACAGCGGATAATGTTGGTGCTATTATGAGACCCTATGGAGATCCTTGCCTAACCTGTGAATGCAAGGTTTGTTCACAATCAATATCTTTGTGTTGGAATGGCTGTTTCATTAACATTTGTTTTCAAGTCTTATTTAAGTAACAATCCAAAATAGAGAATCTTCCAATGAAACTGACTGGGTAAATTGTACTCAATTGTTTAATGAACTAAGAAAATTGTCTAGAATTGGAATGAAACAAGAGAGTAAGTAATGTGTGTAGAATGTTTCTCACTCATGGCAGTTATTCAAATGAGAGTATTGGTACTGGTGTCTAGTTAAGAATAAATAAGCTTTGTGGTTCATCATTCCAAACTGATTTTTCAGTTACATTTTTTCTATGTGTTGAACCTCAGGACATTTTAGGTTAAAATGAAAGCGTTTATGATATCTTAATAATAATAACACACAGTTCTTATAAAGTGCTTTATCACCACTGATTGGCGCCTCAAAGCCCTCTGTATTTTTCCTGCAATGTATTTTGAGCTACGTTTTGATGTATGAAACTTATTTCCTTACCTAGCACCATGTTATGGTTAACAAGGAGCTGTGGCGCAATACACAGCCAATCAAACCAGGAACACTGCACTGGGTTCTTTTACGTGCATTACACTACACACGGCACCAAGGCTTTCATCCTATCCGAAGGACGAATGGAAGCACGGACTATAACAGAAGCAATATAATTAAAAAAAGATCTTTTGCCTATCAAACTGATGTTTTTCTTGAACTAGCTTAACAGCATGACTTGCAAAGATTTCAGCAAACTAAAGCCAGGTTCATTCTTCCTTCAAATGTGAATGCAGTACAAATGTTGATGTCACAAATTCGCAACAGTGGAGCTGTGTTCATCTCCTTCTCCTGCAAACATTTGCAGTGAAAACAGCACTGTTATGTCAAAATTCACTTCTCATCTGCATTCGCAGGAAGTATGAACCAGGCTTAAGGCAGCAGATAATATTGTAGAATGATTGAGTTATATCCTGCTCTATCTTGAATGACAGAATATATCTCAGTGGGAGTGTGTATCTGATATGTGTCCAATGCTGATGTGCCCTCCATCAGAACAAGAGGCTACGGCTGGACAATGCTGCCCTCGTTGTCAACGTAAGTATAATGCCATTATTTTCAATTGTTTTCAGCGTTCTGGTCTTGTACCTGATGCTTTTTTCCTTACAGGCTCCTGATGATGCCTTTTTCCTTACAGGCTCCTGATGATGCCTTTTTCCTTACAGGCTCCCGATGATGCCTTTTTTCTTACAGGCTCCCGATGATGCTTTTTTCCTTACAGGCTCCTGATGATGCCTTTTTCCTTACAGGCTCCCGATGATGCCTTTTTCCTTACAGGCTCCCGATGATGCCTTTTTCCTTACAGGCTCCCGATGATGCTTTTTTCCTTACAGGCTCCTGATGATGCTTTTTCCTTACAGGCTCCCGATGATGCTTTTTCCTTACAGGCTCCCGATGATGCCTTTTTCCTTACAGGCTCCCGATGATGCCTTTTTCCTTACAGGCTCCCGATGATGCCTTTTTCCTTACAGGCTCCCGATGATGACTTTTTCCTTACAGGCTCCCGATGATGCTTTTTTCCTTACAGGCTCCTGATGATGCTTTTTCCTTACAGGCTCCCGATGATGCTTTTTTCCTTACAGGCTCCCGATGATGCCTTTTTCCTTACAGGCTCCTGATGATGCCTTTTTCCTTACAGGCTCCCGATGATGCCTTTTTCCTTACAGGCTCCCGATGATGCCTTTTTCCTTACAGGCTCCCGATGATGCCTTTTTTCTTTACAGGCTCCCGATGATGCTTTTTTCCTTACAGGCTCCTGATGATGCTTTTTCCTTACAGGCTCCCGATGATGCTTTTTTCCTTCCAGGCTCCCGATGATGCCTTTTTCCTTACAGGCTCCCGATGATGCCTTTTTCCTTACAGGCTCCCGATGATGCCTTTTTCCTTACAGGCTCCCGATGATGCTTTTTTCCTTACAGGCTCCTGATGATGCTTTTTCTTTACAGGCTCCCGATGATGCCTTTTTCCTTACAGGCTCCTGATGATGCCTTTTTCCTTACAGGCTCCTGATGATGCCTTTTTCCTTACAGGCTCCTGATGATGCCTTTTTCCTTACAGGCTCCTGATGATGCCTTTTTCCTTACAGGCTCCCGATGATGCCTTTTTCCTTACGGGCTCCCGATGATGCCTTTTTCCTTACAGGCTCCTGATGATGCCTTTTTCCTTACAGGCTCCCGATGATGCCTTTTTCCTTACAGGCTCCCGATGATGCCTTTTTCCTTACAGGCTCCTGATGATGCCTTTTTCCTTACAGGCTCCAGATGATGCCTTTTTCCTTACAGGCTCCTGATGATGCCTTTTTCCTTACAGGCTCCCGATGATGCCTTTTTCCTTACAGGCTCCTGATGATGCCTTTTTCCTTACAGGCTCCCGATGATGCCTTTTTCCTTACAGGCTCCCGATGATGTCCTACTTTAGGCTGATTGTTGTGACCTTTGAAAAAATCGGAAAGCTATGATTTGATTAAATGTCCTACTTTAGGCTGATTGTTGTGACCTTTGAAAAAAATCGGAAAGCTATGATTTGATTAAATGGCCGGGAAAGGAGGTTAGAGGTTACACCATTTGAAGTATGTCAGCTCTTGTACTATGAAATTGCCTTATTTTCTTCCCAATCCCCATAAATAATTATTGCATAAGGGTAAGCCAAAATAATTCTAAGTGCGGAGTACAAACCAACAGGTTCTTTTAGAGCCATCCCTTAACCTAGAACGAATCAAGACATGGTGTTCAATGAATTGATTATACTAAAGGCCCTGGACAACTTTGGTGATTGTCAAAGACCAGTCTTCTCACTTGGTGTATCCCAACAATTGCAAATAATAACAAGCCTGGGAAAATTTTGCCTAAATTAGTCATCAAGTTTGCAAGAGAATAATGAAAGAAAATACGCCCTTGTTGCATAACTTGCTTTTAAAAGATGCATAACAAAATGCTTTATGCCTGAAGTATTTTATTGTTTAAATGAGAAAGTTCTTCTTTCTCAAAAACTACTTGAGGGAGTTGTTTCTCACAAAGTTTTACACTATCATGCTAGTTTTAATGCTAGACAAATATTTTGGGTAATTACCAATGGTGTCCAGTGCCTTTCTCCATGCAAAGCCTTTGATTCTACATTATTTTCCTCTTTTGTTTTTATATGCAGGATGCCATCTTGAAACTGGAGAGGTATTCTTTGATGGACAGACCTGGAACCAAGACAACAACATGTGCATTACTTGTACATGTGATGTAAGTCACCTGTCTTTATGATTAACCCTTTAGATTCTGATACGCAATGTTTCAGCTGGAAAGTTGTTGACTACTGCAGGTTGGAAAATGGAAAGAGTACACCTGTAGTAGTCTATAAACATGCAATACAACAAGCCTGTGAAAGTTTCATCCAATTAGGTAATCCGGTTTAGTGCAAGCATCAAAATATGCAATGATGATATTATATATAGGGGTGTTTGGGTTTGACAGTATTTTAGACAAATGTTTCTTTGATCAGTAAGAACTATTTTAATAAAGAAATTTTCAAAACCTGGTAAATTTCTTTGTTTAGATGACAATCAATTCCATATATATTTTTTTTTTTAGTATAAATATGTGACAAACAAACTTTGAATCAAGACATTAGCTGTTACCTGATTGCAACCTACCCCCTCTTGTTACTTACCCCTTCCTGTTGTATCCATAGGGAGGAGCAGTTGACTGTGAACTGAAGCAGTGTGAATCCATAGTATGTCAACAAGGTCAAGAATTATACAAACCACCGGACCAATGTTGCTTCTCCTGTAGAGGTCAGTATCGTGTATTATCGGGACAAGTCACACTTTAAGATATTTGTTATGAGAGATCGCCTAACATCACATGGCCAGATGGCCACTTCATGGTGAAGGCAACACTTAACTGATTTGGGCTGTCGACCTAAATCAACTGCAACCAGGGGCACAAGTGTCATGACCGGGACTCAAACTCACACTCTGACTGTGTGAGTTTATATTGAAGTACATTGAAGTACATACCGCTGGCATGGTGCCCAACATGAATACTCTGCGTCTTACGAGTTTTTAAAATTTAAGGATTCACGAACAGACACTTTATGCATTGGTTTGTACATGGCGATTTGCACAAAGACTTCATTTGCACAGTTTTCACATAGAGACAATTATATTAAACAGTTAATTACTCTTAAGGTAAACCTATTATGATTAATTTATCTTTCTTCACTTTTAATCTGGTAAAATGTCAAAGTTTAAATGGCAAATAGTGTTCGAAACAACAATTACAAAAGTAGTTTAACTTTAAACGTGGTTTTCTCCAAACAAGAAAGTTTGGCTGCAGAGGCTTAAGTATCTCTTTGTTAAAATGATGATATGAGATGCATGTTTAATGTTCAACCACTTCTGTAGATCAGGAACAGTGCAATGAAAACGGGGTTTTTCCCTGATGTGTAGTTTCCTGACTCTAATTACAATGAATACATGTTCCTAACCCAGATACCCGGTTACCATGCTACTACTCGGGTCGTCAGCATCAAGATGGCGAGGAATGGAGAAGAGATGATTGTACAACATGTGTGTGTCTATCAGGGCAAGTCCAATGCCAGACCTCAAGATGCCCACCACTAACCTGCCAAGCAGTAAGTCCAGATTTGACTGTCTCACTGTTTTTAAATTTGTTATATTGATTCTTACATTAAATATGTTATATGTGCTTCAATAGGAGATATCAAAGTACTTGCTACTTCTCTACTCTCTTGACTGGAAACAAAACACATCACTTCAATCTTCATTGGCTTCATATGAAACATCGCATCAAATTCAAAATAATCATCCTCACTTTCAAGGCACTCCAAGGTTAAGCCCCACTCTACATTCAAAACCTGTTGACTCCCCGTACTACAAGACAAGGTCTAAGATTCACCAGCAACATGCTCCTTGTTCCCTGGTCTCGTCTAGCCAGCTACGGGGACAGGGGGTTTTCCATTACAGCACCCAGGCTCTGGAATTCACTCCCTGAAAACCTCAAGGAAATACTCAACATCTCCCTCTTTCAGCAGCAACTGAAGACATGTTCACACTTGCTTTCCCTACCATTTGATAATTCCCTCTTGTTCCATCTTGACTGGTGCCTTTGAATGGTTTCTACAGATTATAGTGCGCCTTTACAAATGCTGTTGTATTATTATTAAAGCCTCAGTGATATGTTTGTTAGTTATGTCTTAGTTATATATTGCAAATCTAGTAAAGTCAATATTGATTTGAATCTGTGGTTGTTCACCATTGTCTTTTCAGGATGAAGTACCTGCTTTAGAGCCAGGTCACTGCTGCCCGAAGTGTTTGTCTCGTAAGTTGTCTTGAAACAATCTAAGTTATTTTGTGGCTATTTAGAATGAATGGGATCCAGTTCTTAGTAACAAACATTAGGGGCAAATCTCATAGCACTGCTTAGTAGTAAGCAGATTTTTGCTTACTATCAAAAAAATATTTGCTTAAAGACCTGCTTGAACGAAAATGTCAAGTCATGAACTTTGCTGAATTCCACTTAAAATGTTTTCGATGAATAAGGAAATCGAGTCATATGATTATAAATAGGTTTCAATTGTGTAAAAAAACAATCATTTTCTATGCCCTTGTCCAGAGCTTTTCTGCGAGATTTGCGAAAAGCCCCGTTACGTAATCACTCTCAAAACGTCATAAGTCGATAAAGCCGCTTTGTTGCAGCGTGGATGTATAACAAAGCAAACTCCCACAAATGACGTCAGCGGCATTGTCCTTTGACGCCCGCTCTCAACGGCAGAAGTGTTTTTAGTTTTTCAAAAAACCTTTAGGTGAGGCCTGATTTTTTACTCGATAATTACGAAAAGTTCAGAAGTGTACACATCAAAATTACATTAAAATGGTGAACAAGTGCATTATAAACAAGTAAAAATACCATTTCTGTTGAAAACATTCCGCTCAGGTAGCTGTTTAAGGGTAATCATATTTCACAGGTTAAGCAAGCCACTCAGTGGCCAGCTTGCGCGTTCACCATGGATTTGCATTGTTACATTGTATGTCATTCATTTTCATGCAGTAAGCACCGGAAGGTTAGGATACACTTTTGTAACAGTTGGCAGCGCCATGTACTGGAAACTCACATGTTAAACACAATTTTGGCCTTTAAGCAGCACTATGAATTTGTGCCCATAACTGAGGCAAGGTTCATGGATTAACAAAGTTAGTGACACATGGTTATTGAAGTGTCGTGGCTGAGCGGTTAAGAGCACCGAATTCAAGCTCTGGTGTTTCTGATCAGCAGAGTGTGGGTTTGAACCCCAGCCATGACACTTGTGTCCTTAAGCAAGACACCTAACCATTGCTTCTTCCTCCTTCGGATGGGACGTAAAGCCGTTGGTCCCATGTATTGTGTAACGCATGTAAAAGAACCCAGTGCACTTATCAAAAAGAGAAGGGGTACGCCCCGGTGTTCCTGACTGTGGCTGCTGTATGTGCTGTAGCACCTTACAAACCCTTATAAGGTGCTACATAAATGGGTCTCAGAATTCATCACTGCAATTACCTATCTTTCTGATTGTTTGTATCTACATAGCGCCTTGAGTACCTTGTTTGGTAGGTACGTGCGCTATATAAGACTTCAATATTATTATTATTATGGTATTAATACAAATCAGAATAGCCAGGGTCTGACAAACTGGGCCAAAGTAAAGTTGCCCTCACCCTCCATCATTTGCAATCTGCAAAATACGCTGATGCTCTACTTAGTGTGAAATAACTGCAGATAGTTCCCTTTATACTTTGTATGCTTGTACACTTTCAATCTTTTTTAAGGCCCAAGGTTCAAGGGTTTGGCCATTTTCTGTGCAGCACATGACTAATTAAATTTACACAGTTTCAAGATTATGATGGTAAAATGCTTCCTTTTAAATATTACTTGCTGAAGTTTCTGAGAAATAAGTAAAACAACATCACAAAAATAATTTTGAAGTGACGTGACTCTCCATTGCTCTGTGATTTTCACCTTTATTTTATCAAATACTTTTGGACTAATGAAGCTAAAACTTGAGGTAATTTATATTACATACATCTTCATTCACAGTGAGTAGGGATTCATGTCATGGCCAAAAACTTGATCTACAAAGTTATCAAAATCCTGTAAGTAACATTCTGCACATTTCTCTTATAGGTCCGGCAACTTGCATAGCGTTTGGTGATCCTCATTATCGTACATTTGATGGCAGACTTATTCATTTTCAAGGCACTTGTAAATACATCATGACCATGGACTGCAAGCATCAAGATTTTATGTAAGCATTTAAGCAGAATTTTGCTCTAGAATTGCAAAGGTCGTGGGTTCGAATCCCACCCGAGTAATATGCCTGTGATATTTTTCACAGAACTCGGGTAAGTACTGAGTATACAGTGTTAACACACATCAGTGTAAACGGGTAAAAAAATTACAAAATTAATATTCATTTTAGCAGAGTTGTATTTGTTCAAACAAGGTGTATTTAATATGTAGCAATCGGTTTTCTTTTTGTCTCATCACATGTTTTGAAGTTGATGGCCTTCATTATCTTCAAGCTGACGCTCATTGTCCACAAATCACTTGGCTCCCCACTATACCTCAGAACTACTTCAAGTTTACACTCCGTCAAGGAATCTTTGATCAAGTTCCATGCTTCTCCTCATTGAACCCATGTCTCGACACCACGCACAACGCATCTGGAACTCTTCACTTAATCTTACAACACAGTGAGGATCTGGTATTTGTACCCGAAAAAAAATTCAAATCTCTTCTCAAAACTTATCTTATGTCACAGGTTTTCAAGAACTCATTTTGTTGTGCCTGTTTTTCTTTGTTTTGTTTTTGGTTGTACTGCGCTTTGAGAACCCAGCAGGGTGGATATGTGCGCATAAGAAGTCTTTATTATTATCATTAATTATTATTATTTGCAGTGTTGAAGTGAAGAATGATGATCGTAATGCACCAGGCCGAGTGTCTTGGACTCAGGAAGTGACCATTATTATACAAGGGGAACAAGTAGATCTTGGTCAAAACGGTATGGTCAAGGTACGTATACATTCCTCTATAAAAGATTAAAGAGCCAATGATGACTTGAGATGAGTAGACCAATGAATAAACTTTAAGTAAAAATTACACAATTGGTAAGAAAAAAAAATCGTCTAAGATTACAGATTTACATACACGGTCTAATGATAATGAGAGTAGAAAACATCCCTTGAAATATTTCTGTCTGAAATGTCATTATTTGATGAGAAATAAATAAAAGCGTTTTATTCTTTTTTTTTTAAACGATGTCATGCAAAATGTGTTATCAGTTTTTCTCTATTTTCTCGTGACCCAGATGGCGGATCGATCTCAAAGTTCTACAGGTTTATCAGTTAATTGCTTGCACTGCCAGCAACTGTTTTGTTAGCAGAAACCAATTTTGTAATGTTCCTTTAATTACTTCTTGAGATTTGATATCACACTACAAGTCGTTATGATCTCGTTGTGTAATAAGCAGTTTCAATTACATTAGTTTTGTGAAAGTGAGTTCTTCTTTAGGTAAATTATTGTGTAAGATACCAATGTGCTGAGGATGTATTCAGAATCAGAAACATGGTGGTACCCACAAGTTTACTATTTAGTTCTTATTCTTATTCTTCACACCATGCAAAGCTTCAACCACCATTTACTGTACAGTTCATTCCCTGACATTTCATTCTCTGAACAACGCCAGAGGAGTTTTACCTTTCATATTTATATTTGGTGTTAGGTGAATGGTATTGTGGTGCTGCTGCCATACTTACAAGAACCATATCTATTTGTGGAGCAGCGTGGCTCAACATACTATGTCAATACAAATGTCGGCTTACAGGTTAGTGTGATTTGTTTTTTACTGCAAGGCTTTTTATAACTCTGATGGCAAAGGTGTGTAGTGAATTGGTGCTGCTATTAAGTTTGAACATTCAATGTGTTATGGGTTTGGAAGAGTTGCATGTGACAGGTTCAGGTTGTGTTCATATTATTTTTCCTATCAGATATCGTTTTTATTAATTAGCCTGAAATGTCTAATTAAGCATACACCTTACCTGTTTGTAAGTCAGCCTTTGTACTTTTTTCCAAGGAACAAGTATAATACTTGGTTCACTTCCATAATTTGCCAACATTTAGACTTGAGAACTCTGAGGTCTTTGTAGAATTTATCATTGACACCACCCTGGCTCAGTCTTAAATGTACAATTTTGTTTAAAAAAAATGGAGGCTTACAGCTTGAGGTATGTACATGCAGCACACAGGGTAAGTCAATTCTCTAACATTAGGTCAAAGTGAATCATTGTTAACCAGTCTAAGGTAACCCAACATCCCAAATCCATGTGTGAATTCTAGAGCTTGAGTAGCTTAAATAATACTTTAAGATCTTAGTTTCCATCAGCTGTTGTTATGTAAAGAGTCCTATTATTTCATTATTGTAGCGTGTCATGGTTGAGCGGTTTAGAGCTTCAAATTCACTCAAGCTCTGGTGGTTAAAGTCATCCAGATGTGGGTTCAAATCGCTGTCATGACACCCTTGTCTTTGAGTAAGATGCTTTAAAGGCAGTGAACACTATTGGTAATTGTCAAAGACTAGCCTTCACAGTTAGTGTATCTCAACATATGCATAAAATAACAAACCTGTGAAAATTTGAGCTCAATTGGTCGTCGAACTTGTGAGATAATAATGAAAGAAAAAACACCCTTGTCACACGAAGTTGTGTGCGTTTAGATGGTTGATTTCGAGACCTCAAGTTCTAAACTTGAGGTCTTGAAATCAAATTCGTGGAAAATTACTTCTTTCTTGAAAACTTTGGCACTTCAGAGGGAGCCGTTTCTCACAATGTTTTATACCATCAACCTCTCCCCATTACTCATTACCAAGGAAGGTTTTGTGCTAATAATTATTTTGAGTAATTACCAATAGTGTCCACTGCCTTTAATTGCCTCTCTTCACCCAGGTGTATAAATGGATACCTGTGAGGGTAGAGGTTGATATTGTGTATGACTTAGCCTTTGGAGTGCCACGGCAGCTCAGGGCTGTATACGCTCCAGGGAGCTGAGAAAGATTACAGGAATGTTATTGGCCCAATGACCAGGGCACTAATGATATGTCAATATTATTATTGTTAATGTTGTTTTTCTTTCCGGGTAGGTTTTGTGGGATGGAAGTAGTTATGTCGAGGTGAGTGTACCAGGATCGTATGCTAGAGAGACATGTGGTATGTGTGGTAACTTCAACACCTATCCTCAAGATGATCTTAAGATGAGAAACGGTCAAATGGCTTCATCAGATGCTTCATTTGGAAACAGCTGGAAGGTGAGTAGGACAATGACAATCAATTCAATTCAATTCTGAATTGTCCTCTCTTTAAAAAGAAAAAAGATGGAAAATGGACATGTCTAAAATTGAATAAAGCTCAAGTATAAGAAAAGTAGTTAAGACAACATTGATATTTAAGACAGTACAGTACAAAATACAGCCAACATTGGCAGATCACAGCCTAGCATTCCCCCCCCCCCCCCCCCTCTCCAAACAAACATGAGTTGCAAAACTTAAAACGTTAATAACAGCTTCAAATAAAATTATAAAAATAAATTCCAAAACAAGTTAATGGCCTGATGTTTTCAACACAACATATTTAGCCTTCAAGAAAGACTCTGCTAGGGTTGAAATGTCAGGCCATGAACTATTTTTTTGCATTTATACCCTCGGTCCATTTGGTTGGTAAGTTGTTTGCAACAGCTAATTCTATTTTCTCAAAAATAAATTGAGAACACCCAGATCAAAAATGAAAACAACACACTCATGCTGCCCAGTCGCTAGCCCCCTCCCCATGAGGAGAGATCAACTGAAACCATTTAAAACTCTAACAGAGAATGAAACTAAGGAATTAAGATTAAGATGGCGAGTTGTCCTACAATGGAGATTGTGAAGTAATAATCCTGACCTTATCAAACAGCATTGACGGTACAAAGGGTGATAATTATTTCTCAGGATTTCTCCAGCTTCAGTTAAAACACACCCGAGATATGTTTATTGGATAAGTCTAGTTGCTGCCTGTAAATTACTAGCTTGATTAGCTATTCTTTGTGGTTTAAACATATCTGCTTTCCATAAACTTTTAAACCATACAAAACAACTGTATAGAATGGCACTGTTAAGACGAGAATGAACAAGTACAGCTTATGATGTCTGACACCTGTGAGCACTATTTGCTTATTACGCTTCATACTTCCTGCGAATGCGAAGCAAATTTTGAAGTCTCATGGCTGCTTTCGCAGTGAATGTTTCGCAGGAGTTGAGTGCAAGTCAATTGATGCAAATTGTTTGTACCAAACCTTTAATGTCAAAGTTTGCATTTGCAGGAAGTATGAAGGCTTTACTCCTATAGGTGATCGTTATAAAGTGTTTGTTATCTACCTTGACCAGGTTGAAGGATTCAATGGAGATGGTTGTGAAGCAAAGGACATTCAACCATGTGCTGAGGCAAGCTACTTAGCACGTAAACTTGCTAATGCTAAATGTGCTGTACTCAAGACACAGAGGTTCTCTCCATGCCATGCCCTGGTCTCTCCTGAACCCTACTTTGCATCCTGTGTTTATGACATGTGTGCATGTGGAGCTAGTGATGCGTGTTTATGTGATGCACTGGCTGCTTATGCAGCAGAGTGTCGCCAGGCTGGACTGACATTAAGCTGGAGAAGTGATGCCCTTTGTGGTGAGTTGAACAAACTTCATTCTTGAAGTCAATAGTCAGTTACTTCCATTCCCACCCATTAGCCTTTTTGTGGTGTGGCGGACACTATATTGAGTGTACTGTTCGTTTTGGGTGTCTACATGTACATACAAATTTACCCAAACCAAACAGTGTCTTAGTAATGTGTCCACCATATCTCAAAATGGCTTTTGCAATACATGTAGCTTTGCTTTGGGTAAAAACGGGTAACATGTATAGTTAACTTGGGGTGTCATGGCTGAACTGTCTAGCGCGGTAAACCCAAATTTTGTAATATATAGAATATATGCTCAACACCTGGCCTGGTCATTCCTTACATTTGTGTCCTTGACCAAGGCACTTTATCATAACTGCTTCTCTCCACCAAGGAGTACAAATTGGTTATAAAGACACTGGACACTATTGGTCATTGTCAAAGACTAGTCTTCTCAGTTGGCGTTTCTCAACATATGCATAAAATAACAAACCTGTGAAAATTTGAGCTCAATCAGTCATCGAAGTTGCGAGATGTTAATGATAGGAAAAAACACCCTTGTCGCACCATGGTCACACGTGTGCTTTCAGATGCTTGATTTGGAGTCCCAAAATCAAATTCGTGGAAAATAACTTCTTTCTCAAAAACGTCACTTCAGAGGGAGCTGTTTCTCATAATGTTTTATACTATCTTCCTATCCCAATTACTCGTAATCAAGAAAGGTTTTATGATAATAATTATTTTGAGTAGTTACCAATAGTGTCCACTGCCTTTAATGCGAGAGCTGGGGAGTAATCTGCAATTGACTGGCATGCTGTCCAGGGGGAATAGAAATATTCTCAATCTTTTAATACCAAGGAAACTGGATATAAACATTGGGCTACGAGACAGATCTTACTTTTTAAAAGTTACATGTAACTCTGTAAAATCACCGTAATGCCCCATGTACAGTGTAGATATAATTGCAGATATTATTAATTCCTTGATGATAATTTGTCAACCATAAGACCTCACAGTCATTTGTTGGTACAACCAATAGTGAGAATAACAAAGTACAACTGACGTTACTAACCGTGTGATTACCTGTTTTATTCCAGCAATCAACTGTCCAGAGAATCGTGGGTTTATGTTTGATGAGTGTGGCCCAGCTTGTCCTCGTACCTGTGCTAATAAAGATATCCCCATTGGAGTATTAGAGGAGCATTGCTTACGCCCCTGTGTGCCTGGCTGTAACTGCCCAGCTAACATGGTTCTGTACGATGGAGGTTGCATTCAATCCCAAGACTGTCCGCTAGACTATACTGTTAATGCAACCATTGTAGACTCAAACGGCAAACATTGACAACATTCATGGTTGAGTGTTTCTTGTGGATGTGTTTTTTCAAACTTAAATCAAGTAGTCAAAGTATAATTAGTTTTTTAGAACTTGCATTTGCCAGAAATTTTTTCTAGAATCGTGTGAGCTTTGACTGCAGTCAGATTAAATTATATAAAATTTAAATTTCGATGTAAATTTCATCATCAAGTTATGTTCAGTTTCTGAATTTTTTTTGCTTTCATTTCTGTGTTGCATACTGGACAATCCTATTTAGTTGATACATGTCAGTTGTTATTTAGACTGTGTTGAAGCTCATGCATAATATCATGATATGGCATTTTTTTATTTTTATTTTTTATTTTTTAAATTAGCCTTGTAAATTTCACCATCTCCGAAAGCTTTTGGAGCAAAGATTTCTTATATCACTCAGAGCTTTAAAATACTAGTTGCGCAGTGTGTTTAAAAAATAACAACAGCATACTGAGCAATGTTTTTTGTATTTCTGTATCAACTTATAAAAGTTGCCAATCTCCTTGTAACTGGTTCTTTTTATAACTCTCTGAAATGTTGTGTTGTGTTTTCCTGATGCTGCACCATGTCTTTATACTAGTTGACCCTTTTTCTGATGTTTTGTCCTACCCTTGTTGACGTAACGTGTTGACGTGTTGACGGTCTGTCTTAAGATGTCTGAGAGTTTAACACAAATGGTGCTGATGTTGATAGGCAGAAGTTTTTATAATAATGTATTGTGAAGGTTGAACAATTTGGATTTTCAAATATATATATTTTATATATACTTTTAAACATATTTATGTCAAGGTATTTTTACTCCAAATGAGCACATCATTCAAAACCATCAAAGTATTTGTAAGGGTCTGGGTACTTTGTTTATGACACAAAACACATTGTCTACAGATTCACATTAAACTTACACAGTTTGAAGATAATGATGATAGAAAACTTTCTTCAAATATTACTTGCTTGGGTGCTGTAGTTTTTTAGAAATGAGTAAAACAATGTCATGAAAATAATTTTCATCTCAGAAGACAAACATTATTTTAGCATGTAAATTGTATTTTCATGACATTGTTTGACTCATTTCTCAAAAACCTACAGCACCTCAGCAAGTAACATTTTAAGGTAAGCTTTCTACCACCATTATCTGTTTAGTGTAAATATATGGACATTGTGTTTCGTGTTTGAAAAAGTACCAAAATCCTTTAAGGAAAAAGCTAATTAAAACTGCTTACAAGCAATTAGTTTATTGCACAATTTGTTTGTATTTAAAAATAGGAACCTTATGTGATTCATGAAGTAGGACAAAATGGCACTGCATAGTCTTCATTAAACGAAATATCATATAAAATACTTTGAATACATTGACAACTCCTATGCCACTGGACACTTTTGGTAATTTTCAAAGACCAGTATTCTGACTTGGTGTATCCTATAACAAATGCATGAAATGAAAAATCTGTGAAAATTTTGACTCATTGGTCATCAAAGTTGCAAGAGAATAATGAAAGAGAATGCACAATGCTTTCAGATTTCTAAACAAATATTAAAAGACTTCAAGTCTGAACCCTTTATAGTTCAGAGGGAGCCGTTTCTCACAAAGTGTTATACTACCAACAGCTCTCCATTGCTTGTTACCATAGGTTTTCTCGGTCAAATTTTGCAAATATGCAGTCAATTTCATTTTCATGTGTTCGAATTAGAGCTGTTTTGCCTCTCTAGTTGTTACTGCGTTTCAAATTCAGAAATTGGACATTCAGTTTTGTTTGAGTCGAGTCAAATTACTTTAGCACTAGGTTCAGTTTAGCGTATCGTCATTCTTGACACACAGACCTCAAGAAGCATCTGCGAATTTGAATGCTGCTTTGATGAATTGTTAAATTGAAAGGTTATTTTTTTAAATCGAATGACGCAACATTACATTTGACTAATCATAAAACGAAATCGAATGACCCTTTTCAGTAGCATTTGATTTCGCGCGAAATAGAATAGCTTGGTGGTTAAATTGGTTGCTCATTCGCCGAAATTGGCAGAGAAAACTAATAGTTTCCAGTGCCTTTAAAAATAACTGGAACTATCTTTTGTTTAAAAAAGTCCAGTATATATTTATATATCGTTCATTCCACTTTTCACAGACCACTACAAACTTTCCAACTGCATAGGTAATCATTTGATATTAAACACTCATCTAAAAATGTATTTTTTAGACCTTTCCTGTATTGATTTGAAATATTTTGTTTACTTATTTGATAAAACCATCATGGTGCTACATTTTCGTTTATAGTACTTATTATATTTGCTGCATCTTAGAGCAGTCAGGATAGGAAGTTATAGTTATTATATGTAGTTTATATTTTCGATTGATTGAATAAAAAGAGAAATCTTTTCATTTTTCCCCCCTTCAAATTGTGAAGATGTTAAAGATGTAACATTAAGCTTCAAGATTGATAGGAACGTCTGGGGTATCTCGGTAAAGAAAAATAACAAAAACTTAAATACTATCACTTTGTCCCAAAACACATCTTGTACATACAAACAATCTGATGATAATGGTTACTCTCTATGGTATTGTCACCGTTTATGAAAAGTTGATTATTATGTTCTTTGAAATCCATATTTATTCTCAGTAAACCCAGAGTGCTTGTATTTGTCTAGGAATTAAACAGTATTATAATATATTCTTTTGATATTTAAAGGTAGAGTCATTGTTTGTTTGTGTCAACTCAACGTAATGCTGATTTATAGACCGAATCATCAAGAAAGATACAATAAATGTCACTTGTGAAAGTTTCAGTTGAATATTGTTCCAACTTGATTCAATTCAATACCATTAAATTTATTTATTTCATCACAGTTTACGAGTAAAAAGTGAAAATTGTTTTGCATTAATACATTCGAATTTAATACTAATTACAAAATAAAAACATTACATTTTAAAAACACATGAATTAATTACAAAAATTTACTTATAAACAATAACATGTAGCCCATTCACTTTTATTGATTAAAACAAAAACTAAGTTACCTTATGGAACGTGAGTTAAAAAGATGAATAGCACTGGGTAAAAAGATAGTCTGAATCGGTTTGTGCGAGTAGAAAGAGAACTTCTGAGAAAACAGAAAAACACTGACCATAATATTTTCATCAGGAAGGTCGAATCTATGCACTTTTAGCGAGGTGACAGCGGGTACCCACCACAGCTATGACTTGATTTAAGTCTGAGATTGAGGTTATGCGTGGTGTGGATAAAAGGGAAGAAAGTATGAACAAATAGTAAACTTACTTACGGGTACAACCATGTAAATCTCTTTTGTAGGAGTGTTGGCTTGTAACATAGCCGGTTTGGTATCGACGTTTCGAACCAGTTTACGGGTCTAGTGATACCCTTTTGTGATTCCTTATAAAAACTGCACAATAAAAGGGTAGGCCTACAGTAGGATCCATATAAATGTACCTTTGACCTCACATCATTTCATATTGAGATTCACGGTCAAATCCTACGTTTATGTTACATATATAACACCATTACATGCCTGTGCATGTAAACTGCTCACAAAAAGTAAGGAAACTTTTTTTATTCCAGTATATTTGTTATTATTTAATACTCTCTTTGCATATGGTATATATCATTGCAAAGCTGCACTGTTCCTCTTTAAAGTTATACCACATTTGCAATGATTACATGTTGATGGACTTGGCTACACGAATAACAATGAGGCAAATTCATAAATCAAATGTGCCAAAATTACCGTTGCTCAATAATCGAACCGATCAAGCTTTTCAGAACCATTAATGATTTACAAAAAACACCTTGTTTGATGGGTATTTGCAAGACGATATTCTACAGCCGAATGCAGTCCCATATTTGCAGACTCTTGGACCAAATGCCATCTTTCAAGATGACAACGCTCGCCCCTATCGAGCCCGACTGGTGACTGACTACCTGAAAAATGTTGGGGTGCACCGGATGGATTGGCCCCCTAACAGTCCAGACCTGAATCCCATGGAACATCTGTGGGACCAGCTTGGCCTCGCTGTCCGCGCCAGAACCACCAACACGTCAACTGTGGCTGACCTAACCAGGTTGCTTAGAATGGAACGCCATCCCTCATCATCAGCGCATCACAAGACTTGTGTGCAGCATGAGAAGAAGGTGCCAGGCTGTCATCAACGCCTTCGGATCATCCACTTGTTAATGAATTTTTTTGTATCAATAAAGTGTATTAAGATCCGTAAGTTGTCTTGCTCTATACCAAATTTCTTGTCTCAATAAAGTGGATTAAGATCAGCAAGTTGTCTTGCTTGTTTGAGTTACAGTGTCAATTTGATTGTTCTCCCAGTATAAACACAAAATTGCTAATTTTGGCACATTTGATTTGTGACTTTGTCTCATTCTCATTAACGTGGTCAAGTCCAGCAACATGTAATCATTGCAATTGTGGTATCATTTTAAAGAGGAACAGTTCAGCTTTGCAATGATATATACCATATACAAAGAGAGTATTAAATAATAACAAATATACTGGATTGAAAAAAGTTTCCTTACTTTTTGTGAGCAGGGTACATACAAATGCACTCTGCATGCAGAAGACCCAAAGTGCACCTGACAAACATCATCTCGGACCAATCAAAACACAGAATATGGAAAGCTTTACATCACTGCAAGTTTCTCCAACGAAATCATTGTATCCAATGAAATCATTGGAAGCGTGTAGACTAGTGCCAGTCAGTCTAGGCCTGCAGGTGCACTTTATGTATAAGCATGGAATTCGTAAGACAATAGTTGTTGTTTTTAGTCTGTTAGTGGTATATTGGCCATGAGGCTTGTTACACTTTGGTAATCTATATTGTTTTTAGTCTTTTAGTGGTATCTTGACCATGATGCTTGTTACACTATGGTAATCTATAATGAATAAAACGATATAATGGTGTTAAGAAACACAAAGTGACACTTAATCAATGGACATCTGCGTCCTTCAAAAAACTATAACAACTCGGTTGCAATATCCTCACTACCACCTCGAGGTGTCAAACCATTCTATGTTAATCATTACCCCCATTCCATACCCCTTAGTCTATGAATACCCATACAACCAGAATTTACCTGTGGGGAGGGTTTTTTATTTACAGTAGTCTCAAGCTAGTCTCATCATTTATTCTCGTAGTCGCAGACTGAGTGAAGCCAGACTCTACAAGAGCAGTAACACTGTCACTACTTATCAACAATGGCCGGGAAAAAGTTGGTGTTCGTAGCCGTGCTTCTGTGCATAGGCATGCGATGTGAAGCCAGGTGTACTGCTGGGGAGTGCCCGCTGCAAGGATGGGTGAAATTCGGCAGCAATTCGTGCATTAAGGTATAATTGCGTTTAACTTAATCGTTTATAATCCCATTGTAGTGAACACGATTTGGGTAATTAAATAAACTATTCAAACTTGTTGTGAAATCACATTTCTGGGTTTTTGTTTCCAGTTATAGGCTTCGTATTATAATAAAAGTGTGCATTGGACAACAAACTCACATAGGATGACTTCTTCTGATCTTGACTAAATACTGTTCAAACTGGAAGTTGAAGTTTTATACTGGAAACAAATCTAGCCCCTGTAAAAGGCCTTCTATATGTTTTGTAGTTGGCAAATATGAATGTAATTTGTTTTGTAATTTCATTTCTATATTAATACAGTGTAATTATAGTAATAATAGTAACCCCACTTGGGATTACTATAGGCCTAATGTTTGAGTAATATTTTTAAAGGGACACATGGTCGGAACGAATAGGCCCTACTACTTATTAAAGCGATAATATTATTATACTCACAAAAATGGGTTGTATGGGAAGACACTGATTCCGGATAGTGTGTCCGAGCTATTTCCAGTTTAGTGTAACCCGGATTCGGTGTAAAACTTACCCCCAAAACTATAACAAAAATATGGTGAATCTAAGTGAAATTTCCATTTTAACTATTTTCCGGCTGAGCCCGATCCAGTAATGCATCAGACCATCTCGGACCTCAGCCTGGGGTCACTTTTCTGCTAAAGTGGCCTGTGGAACTTTTTGTAGAATTGTGTTGTTGTTCCTATTGTATGGTTCGTTACTAACAAAAGATATCCTCCCACAGATGTATCCTACCTTGATGAAGAACTGGGCGGAAGCAGAGGCAATCTGCCGGGTGATAGGGAGGGGATCCCACCTAGTCCGAATCAACAGCGACGAGGAGAGTTTGGCTATCAAACGTGAATTAGACTCGCTGGGTTTGCAAACCAGGTATCTCTGGATTGGACTGAATGATATTGAGCAAGAGTTGAACAGGACCTGGGTTGGGCACAAGTACGAACAGAACATGTACCAAAGTATCGACAGTTGGTTTCAAGGTCAGACTGACCCGGGGTCTAATTGTGGATGTTGGTCTATAAGCAATCCCACGGTCTGGTCGTTTCAACGCTGTACTGAACAATTTGGTTTTGTTTGCCAGCAGCCCCTTGCTCAGTTGTAGTAGTCAAAGTGAGATTCGCACCAGTTGCATAAACGCTAAGCTGTCACCATTATTCATGAACTAAGACGTCATGGGTGTCAACACTTAAATTTTAGTGGTTTGTAAAATCGGCGTCTGAAAGCTAGGTCTGGGGTGGTATTCGAACTAGGGACCACTCAGGTAGAAGGCAGTGAAAGAAACCACTTACATAATATACTAAAATGTACACACAAACGTTCACAGAGCATGTATTGTGTCTAGGAGATTAAAAACAGATTATAAAATGTAAGGTTATATGTGTTTTTTTTTTATTTTTTTTTATTTACTGTTTACATTGTTGTCAGTCAGTTTGCTAAAATTTTCCGAAATATAAGAAAACGAGCATCACCATCAAACTAAAATGGTACACATTTACATCTAATCGTTCCAGCTTTTCTGTATAGGATTTACCTATAGGTCAGCTGAAAGTTCAATGGATGAGTCCTAGGGAAGTTCTGAAGTATATTCGTTGTTAAAAAACTTGTAAATATTAAAAGGATTGAGTTTGAATTTGTCTTGGGTTTCAGAGATTTCACTCTCATGGACCTGGGGGTAAACTGCATTTACTTCGTGCAAATGAGCCCACATCTTCCTACTTAAACTTGTTTGTGGTTAATTCACTTTTGCACAAAAACAACAAATTATCTGGCTAAAGATGGTGGAGATTTAATTTAACCTACAATATGTTAGAAAAGGTAGAGGATTACTAAGACAAGCATGAGCTCATCGAGTTGTTACTAACGCTCAACACAAGGCCCACTTATAGAGCTGCTAACCGTGAGACTTCTTCTTGCGCTGCTAACCGTAAGAACACGAAAAGGCGTGCTAACTTTTTAGTGGTGCTTACAGAACGAAAATAAATGACGTCACAATGCAAATCCATGGTGAATGCGCAATATGACCGCATAATTATTCTGCTAACCTGTAAAATACGCCTATACCTTAGCAAATTTGTCTGATACAGTAAGCACGACAAATTGCTTATCGTTAAGCAGCGCTATGAAATTGGGCCCGAGTGGCTGGTCAGCCCTGCCCTACAACTCAAGTCATGACAGCCCCTTTCACACGTTTTAAAACAAAGCAAGGACAATATCTACTACGACAATTCAATTCTGTACACCAAGAATTTACCTTACATCTTTGGTGACGAGTTGGCAAAAAGAACATGCATCGATATCAGTACCAAAGAGTGTTGTTTACCAGAGGGCCCAAAATTCATAGAGCTGCTTCGTCACTAAGCAGATAAGCATAACATGCTTACCAGAATAAGGGATCCAATCAAACTCACCATGTCGCATGTACAATGTGAGTGGTTTCCTGCTAAGCAGAAATATTATGTCAAGCATCTTTTCTACGTAAGCAGTTATATGAAATTGGGCCCTGGGGTATTCTTTAAAGTTTTAGGTTACATGGCCGGAAGATTGGACTTAGCCGACGTCCTAGTCACATAAGACTTATACAAACATTCCATGTTCACATTAAAAGTGATGAAATGACAGTTTTGCGCAATTGCCTTTTTTGCCCATGAATTGCATTGTTACATGATTCCTTTAAACATTATATTTTCAAGTTTGGTATTATGACCCATAAATACCAAATTGAGTAGTTTCATTTGATGTATCTCAACATATGCGTGCTTTCAGATGCTTTATATCGAGACTTCAAAATCTAATTCTGAGGTCTCGAAATCAAATTCGTTGAAAATTTACTCCTTTCTCAAAAACTAAAAAAAAATGTGTTATACTATCAACAGCTTTCTATTGCTCATTACCAAGTTAGTTTATTAGCACAAAACTTTACTTGGTGACGAGTGATGGGGAGAGGTTGATGGTATAAAACTTTGTGAGAAACGGCTCCCTCTGAAGTAACATAGTTTTCGAGTAAGAAGTAATTTTACACGAATTTGATTTCGAGACCTCAGGTTTAGAACTGGAGGTCTCGAAATCAACCATCTAAACGCACACAACTTCGTGTGACAAGGGTGTTTTTTCTTTCATTATTATCTCGCAAGTTCGATGACCGATTGAGCTCAAATTTTCACAGGTTTGTTTTATGCATATGTTGAGATACACCAACTGTGAAGGCTAGTCTTTGACAATTACCAATAGTGTCCAGTGTCTTTAACATTATAGAAAATAGACAGAGCTGGGCCCAATTTCAAAGAAAATACTTCTGGCTAGAAGTATTTTATTTTTTTAGTGAGAAATTACCTCTTTCTCAAAATCTTTGCTACTTCAGAGGGAGCCGTTCTCACAATGTTTTATACTATCAGCAGCTCTCCAATGCTCGTTACCAAGTCACTTTTTAAGTTAATATTTGTTTTGAGTAATTACCAAACGTGTACCTTCCCTTTAACGTAACTTTTTTGCCGCATCTTCTCGTCTCTTCTTCACTGTACTGTGTTGTAATAAAGTGACGCATGCAGGTGCATGTGACAAAACGTGTTTTGTTTCATGTACTGTTGGCTTCTTATCGACAGATTATAAAGACCGGTAATGACTAGTAGGACATTTTGTTTAAATGATTAAAATCATTACGTCATTGTTGAACCTATAGATTTCCCAAACGACAATTTGTCAAACAACTTGAACATTAATGTCATGCTCCGAGTTGTATTCAGGAGACCACGTTTGCATAACCACTGGAATGGAAGACCACGTGCGCAAGCCGAGGTGTGGCAATCGACTGCTTGGTTTCCCGTTCCAGTCGATTGGGATCACGGCTCTCCAAGCAACGAAGGTCTTGACTAAAGGCTAAGGTTTGGACGGCGTAAATGAGTATGGCGTTAATGTTGACGTCATTCTTTTTCGTTACTGTGTCCTCGTGGCCTTTTTATAATTTCGGAATGTGTGGCAGTTAAATGAGCTGGGAAAGATTGGGTGCCAGTTAAATAGATCAAATCCATTCATCTCCAATTGTCGACTGAGTGGCATGACCTTGCACTCATTCAACTGTCAGTTTTTGTAGTGAATAGACTCAACTGTTTTTGCAATGAAGATATACCCACACTCTGGTGGAAACCCATTATAACACCATGAGGTAGGCCTACGATCAAGTACTTCACTTTAATAAGGCTGTTATTTTCGGAACAATTTAGTATCAAACATCAGCAATAGAGGCCCTAAAGGGAGATGGGCGACAATTATATATAGGAGAGAGGGGAGCATGCCCCCAAACAAAAACTCCTTTATCATAAAGCTCAAGTATTAAGAACATCTCCAATTACATGTACCACGATTAGTCAATTTAAATTAAATGATTCACATTAGTTATGGTAAATCACTCTTAATATTTGGATTGAATGCAAATACTTATGTGAATTAATGCTTTAAATATTAGCTAATTAATTTGTTAATTTAATTAAGTAACTAATCATACATAAATCATAGTTAGGAAAAGGCCTATCGTGCAAAACTGAAACTATCGTAAAATCAAATACAAGTATCAGCTAAATGACGGAATAGTTCTGAAATTGAATGTACAACGGTTGGGAATAACTAGTTAATAAAAAAATCGTTAATTTCTTCAACAGTAAAGATTAATTAAAATGACATCTTACGTCTGTATCGAAAGTTGGTGTGTTCAGAGCGCCTTCTCCAAAGGATGGTCCACGCATCCAAAAGATAGTCATCATTTCAGTGGGCCTCCCAAGAGGAAAACAAAACTACAACAAACGGCCCAGGGACATGTCGGACAAATAAACGTGTATAAAACAAGGCAACAAGTGCATTCTTTTAAAAAACACGATATTTCAGGCGGAAACGTTTTTTTATCCCTGAAGACTTGAAACTAATCAATATTTGTTTTGATAATTAACTAAAATGTACTTAAACAGTATAGTTCAGAACTCGTCTAGAACTAAACAAATGTGTATTCTGCACTGTTTGTCATCAATGTATTTCTGAGCATAATTGACCTAGTAACAACTTTCAATCCGTCCCAACTTGCAATTGTCACAACTGTATTGTTGGACGCTTCAACTTGACCACTCAAGTGGAACACCGATGTCAATGAGAGCCCATCCTCTTTCCCGTAAAGCCAGATTAACATAAACAAATTTCACTCATTCGGGCAACGGGAGTCGAAACAAAATGGACGGACAAATCGAGAAGTTCCACCCAACTCTTCAGCTGGACTCTGCCTACTACCAGAAATGTTATCAAACTTTTGTCAGATACATGGAGTTCAAAGAGCCATACGAACCATGGTACAGCAAAGTTCTGGGAGTGGCCATACGGGACAAACTGCTCGGAAGTCCGGTCGTTGTGTCTGCTTTGGCAAAGGACGGAAAACTCAGGCATCTCGGTGTTGGCAGCGGGTCAGGTAAAACCATTGGGCTTGGGTAGAATTCTGGAGCCAGAATTCTTTATTCAAATTTAGGGTAGGCTTTATGACTTCCGAAATTACAAATTCAGGAGAGTTCAATAGAAACAATAGTGCTTTTAAAAACCACAAACGTAAAAATTAAGTTTAATTTCATAATTGGAAAATGTTTGTACAAAACAAGGGCTAAGTGTTAAGTGAGGTGCATGCTGGTCTAGCTAAGGGTGCGTTTTGGCGACCCCAACCAAAAACTGTTTCGGTTGTTGGTCGTTGGTTCTGTTGTTCAGAATGAACGATAACCGAGTTGTGAGCTCGGTTTCCGTTTTTGTTATGACGTCAGAAACAATTATTGGTTACAGCCGCCAAAACGCACCCTTGATCGCTAGAAGACCAGCATGCACCCCATTGCACGCCGAGTTCACGCGTTATACCGAGTATTTGCGCTATGTTCTATAACCAGAAGATCAAGTAATTGTTTGCTTTCGTTTCGAAAATGAAAGCCCAAGAAAATTGTTGTCTGATTTACGCGGATAAGGGACAAGAAAATAATGGTCCAAACAACGCCATCATTGCTCACAACAATAATTATAATAACTTCGAAGCTTCCTACCTGTGATGAAAAACATTGTCTCGCAAATCAGGATTTGTGGATGACTAGAGCAAGCTGTAGTCAAAATATGAGAACAATCGTAAGAATTCATTCCACGGATGGTGAAGTTAATAACGATCCATTTATATAAAAGCTATAAAGTAGTAGTCCCAGCTGATTTTCTACCTTCCGCCCAGGTAGATTATAAAGCAATCTAAAGAACACAATCTACCAAAGTATAGATACACACACTGTCATGGTGCCTCCGCAAGCCAAACATTTATTGATATCTCACTATGCAATGCCCTAAATACCATATTATTTAAGAATAAATCATTTATTGAAGCAACACTTTTAGGGATGGTTCACACTTTTTACAAGCAACCCAGTAATAGGGAACATCCACCTCGGTAATAGGCGTTTGTTTTATCGTTGGTTTATGAGATAGTCGATCACAGCTGGAAATGGTGTTATCACTTCCAAACTTATCCAAAGCCCATTAAGTCATTTGTTTTTTTGTATAGATACACACCAGACCAGTGCACTCTTGTAGAGTCCACCATATTTCAAAAAGGCTAATATTGTGTCTGCCTGGAGTTTGGATTGATAAATACTCTTTAATAGTAAAGTAGCAGTAGGTTATCAAAATACAAATAGATGAAGTTTACTATAAGCCAGTTCTTCGACTTGAAGTTCATACTGTTTGGCTCAGTGAACCCATGCATGCTTCGAGTTTAGTTATAGTTCATACAGGTTTCGATCAATAGGCGACGCATTTTTTCTTAGTCCTTCAAGGGTGTCAATAGTATGGCATAGAGAAACCTCTGAGTTAGGCACATCAAAACAAACACTAAATCAAGGGTATTTTGTATGCAATTGACTGATGAATAAGCTTGTTATTTCATCTGACCTAAAAGAACTTCAATGAAGAGTAAATATCTATTGTGAAGGTTCATTGTTTGGATTTGATAGAAAATAGGTCAAGAGTAAGTGAAAGTACAATGCAGATTCTGTAACAGTCAAAGCAAGGTATCATTTCCATGACAGATGATCTGATCGTCTATTATTATCTTCACAGAAGACCAGTGCCCTGCACAAGTTGTGGCCACAAACAGACTTTATAACTATGTATGCCTAAGTCATACACAGAGGTTTTGTGGGAATTTGATTTCAAGTCTACATCTTCAAGTTATACCAGAGTCACACAACGACTTTATAAGTATTAATAAACCCATATTAATAGTACACGCTTCCCAGGATCGCCGATTGCTACTGAAAAGTGATTGTGACACTGGAGTCTTACATAACCTACACCCACCCACATTTTGGAAAACCATCTTACATAAAATGCACCCACACCCATTTTGGAAAACCATCTAACAAAATCTGCACCCACAACCATTTTGGAAAACCATCTTACATAATCTGCACCCACAACCATTTTGGAAAACCATCTTACATAAAATGCACCCACACCCATTTTGCAAAACCATCTTACAAAATCTGCACCCACAACCATTTTGGAAAACCATCTTACATAAAATGCACCCACACCCATTTTGAAAACCATCTTACAAAATCTGCACCTACAACCATTTTGGAAAACCATTTTACATAACCTGCACCCACAACCATTTTGGAAAACCATCTTACATAATCTGCACCCACAACCATTTTGAAAAACCATCTTACATAACCTGCACCCAAACTTTTTTGGAAAACCATCTTACATAACCTGCACCCAAACTTTTTTGGAAAACCATCTTACATAACCTGCACTCAGACCCATTTTGGAAAACCATTTTACATAATCTGCAGCCACACCCATTTTGGAAAACCATCTTACATAATCTGCACCCACAACCATTTAGGAAAACCATTTTACATAACCTGCACTCATACCCATTGGAAAAACATCTTACATAATCTGCACCCACACCCATTTTGAAAAACCATCTTACATAATCTGCACCCACACCCATTTTGGAAAACCATTTTACATAACCTGCACTCACACCCATTTTGGAAAACCATTTTACATAATCTGCAGCCACACCCATTTTGGAAAACCATCTTACATAATCTGCACCCACAACCATTTAGGAAAACCATTTTACATAACCTGCACTCATACCCATTGGAAAAACATCTTACATAATCTGCACCCACACCCATTTTGGAAAACCATCTTACATAACCTTCACCCACAACCATTTTGGAAAAACATCTTACATAATCTGCACCCACACCCATTTTGGAAAACCATCTTACATAATCTGCACCCACACCCATTTTGGAAAACCATTTTACATAACCTGCACTCACACCCATTTTGGAAAACCATTTTACATAACCTGCACTCGCACCCATTTTTGAAAACCATCTTACATAACCTGCACTCACACCCATTTTTGAAAAACCATCTTACATAATCTGCAGCCACACCCATTTTTGAAAAACCATCTTACATAACCTGCACTCACACCCATTTTTGGAAACCATTCCACATAACCTGCACCCGGCCTGTGCGTTCCCACCTGTAGCAGATTTCACGAAATGCTAATCATATCTCGAGTTAGGACGAGTAGCCTGCCCCAGGCTAACTTAACTTGTCCCAAGTCCCTAAGATTAATCCCAAGTTAGGAACAGTTTGGTGAAATCGACGGATGGACTTATATGCCTATCTCAGAGTGCCGTTTGCGTAGCGTTTTACAGCATGGGTGCGCTAGGTTTACAGCCTGGAGCTGTTCCCGTTGGACTTTTTTGGATCGGACGAGTTGGTCTTTGAAAAACGTTTGAAACCTTTTGTTATGAAATGCATATAGTTAGAGAGATATTTTAAAAGTAGAATATGATGATCCACACAAGTATCACTCGAAATTAGGAACATTGCTTTGTTAAACGTGTCCCATTAAAATTGTATCATTTATGCATGGGCCATCTATTTGCCATCGGACCATTGAGATTTCTAACATTTAAAATATAAATTATAAATAAAACGGTTGTTGGGCCTGGTCACGGTGACCTACTTAAAACAACAATTATTTTTGACAAAAGGATTGATTTTAGCATGTAATTCTCAATATTTTGATACCAATTGCATATTTTGTTATGTGATGAAAATTGAAATGGTTATGACATACTTTTACCAAAAAGGTATTCATTTTACCCTAAAAACGTCAAATTTTAGTGGTTTCTGCCCTGACCAGCATGGTAATTCGGATCGGGCTAAAAATTGGTGTGAATTCATTGCTCATTGCTACAAGCACAGTCATTGCTACAAGCACAGCTAAAAAAGTGGTCTGACATTACCCATTTGCCTTAATTTTAGACTGACATCATACGACAATACACTCTGTTTCTGAGATTGTTAATAATGTGATGACTGCGGTCTTTTTACTAATTGCCTGTGTAATTATAATTATTTATTGATTACGTACTAGTTATAATTAAGTGAGGTCGATTATTTCAGATTAGAAGCACGCCATCGTAAAACCCTCGGATTAGAACGTCTGCCATCTCTTTGGTCTGGCGACTCCCCTGCTTTTTCCAGATACGTTGGGATTACACTATAAACTTAAAAAGAAGAAAAAACTGCGGGAAAATGCGCACGTATCTATCACAGGGACCAAATTTGATAGAGCTGCTTGCTGTCGAGACAGAGAGTAGCTAACCCCAACAAAACTTTGCTTACTAGAATAAGGGGTCGTATGAATAAAAACTAGTATTATTTTTCACTTGAAAATTTGTTTACTACCATATCCGTATGAATAAAAGGAAGTAAAAAGCTTTTACTGGAAAGTATTTACTAAAATTCTAAAAGTAAATCCTTTTCGTTTTAGCACTTACTTACTTTCACATGAACAAAAAGGAGAAAATACTACAAAATGCTAGTAAGTACTGGTCATTTTCCAAGGTAGCTCCGGCGCTAAAATCGACTACTTTCGCTTGGTGAGCGCAGGCACAGCATGACGTACTACCCTATTTGGTAATCTGGAGCTCTGAGTACGCCGGAGCTCCGAGACCGCCACACCGGAAACCGAACAGCTAGAGTTTGTTCACAAACACCCATCGCTAGTTTTTCTTTTTCTTCATATTTTTCATCTTCTTCTTCTCAGCGTCACTTGCCCACTAACAAAAGCTCGTATGAACTTGAAACTTCACACATAGTTAGCGATTTATTAGGAGAAGAAACCGTGTGAGTTACGTCATGATGACGTCATCAATTCTTGAGTTATGATTATTCAAAGTTTATTAATTCAAAAAATCATAACTTTTGATCTACATGAGGGATTCTTACAATCGAAACATCATCGGAATCTTCATTGAAAACTCCGTAAACGCCCCACAGACATGACCCCATTTTGATTTTGTCTTCCGGCTCAAAAGAGAGGTTGAAAATTTCAAAATTCACGTCTAAAGAACAATGTAAATCCTATTGGTATGTGCATAGAATACACACAACGTGTAGTGTATTAGCGGTGCAGCAGAGTCACGCTCCAGTGATCATCCAGCTTCATGAAGAATATTCTTCGTTCAAGGCGGTTAAAACATACATGCCCATTGCAGTCTCTTCTACAGTCGTCAATATTTGCTAAGTTTTTCATATTTCCTAAACTGCATAAGCTATACTGACAATCTATACATCATATGAAAGGGCTTTACATACTTTACAGAAATGGATATTGTGGTAAACTTTTGTTGACCTTTTGACCTGTTTAAACCGGAAGTGACTGTGAAATGATTTGAAAGGGCGTTGTTTAATGCCTTTTAGGCTGAAATTATACATCCTTTGATGCTTTACCATCACAGCATACAAGTCTGGCAAAGGTCTGGTTTAAAAAAATATTACCGATGACGTCACCAAAATAACACTTTTACTAAATGACGTAATCATGTTGTTTTGACAGTTTTTGCAATTTGAATAATTTATTACAAATCTTGAGAACAAAGCAAGGTGTAATATTTGTTTTTTAATCCAGGCTTTTACTCCCCCGGAAACCGAACACCTTGAGTTTGTTCGCAAACTCTCAATGTCTAGTAAAATATGTTATTGTTGCAAGTTTACACAATTACAAGGGAGTTGTCATAAGATCATTGCATAAGATGTGTTCAAAATCTTTCACCTCGCACCTCACACCTCGCGTTATCGAATATCCCAGATAAAAGAGTTATTTTGGCAGGGGAAAAAATGCGAATGGCAAAGGAAGAAAAGAAAGTAGTTCCACCGGAAATAAAAAACCAATAACTACACACGCATTTGCGACTTTTCTCCCTCGGCTCTTTTTTCCCTTTCCCCTTCCCCCCCTCCCCCATTATTAATTTGTCATTTCGTCTTCCTACCTTCCCTCTTTCTCCCCCCTTTTTTTCTTCTTTTGGGGGACCCTCTTCGGGGGGGGGGGGGCTCAAGTCGTTGTCCCTATGTATATGTAAATGTTTTATGTTCCGACACAGGTGCTGTTCATAAGACATTTTTGGCGCAGACAGATAATAGAGAGTTTTTGTTTACGACGACGGTTGGTTCTGCGACGGTTAGTAGTTTTCAGCTAATAAACGTTGTCGTTTTCAGCACAACGTAGATTCATCCCAAGTACTGTTGTAGAAATTGAAGAATGAATTTTTAAACATTCCAACATTTAAAATAATTTCATGATTCTCTTTTCAAATAAAGTTCAATTTTAGGAGGAAACAAATCAGCAATTCGGTCTTAATCTTCTATTGAGGTTGCAAACCGAGGATTTCAAAGTTGTGCACGCTCATAATGCTATCGGGTTGTAGTAGGGCCCTACTTAAAACGGCTGGAATTCAAAGTAGGCCGATTGTAACTAACTTAAAAAGTCGTGTTATTTCTCCTTACGTGACCAGTAAGTTTATGTTTTCAAAACTGATATCAAAACCGGCCATATTTGATGATCAAGTGAACTATTTGCATCTCTCACGTGATTAGCGCAGGATTGCTGGCTCCCCACACAGTTACCACGAGAGCGCCGGAGCGATCTCTCACGTGATTAGCGCAGGATTGCTGGCTCCCCACACAGTTACCACGAGAGCGCCGGAGCAGGATTGCTGGCTCCCCACACAGTTACCACGAGAGCGCCGGAGCGGGATTGCTGGCTCCCCACACAGTTACCACGAGAGCGCCGGAGCGGCAATTATGCCTTTCACTACCAGAATTACAAAAGCAGTCAAAATGGCCGAAACTCTCAAAATGGCCGCCAATGAAAGGCCTATACGGGTCTTTTCTCTCTTCATGTCAGATTTGCATAACCAGATTCAGTGCCGGTTCACTCGTCCATAAAGGATTTATCGCAAAGGAGTGCCTTTACACAGGACCTTGACTAGTGCATGCAGGTACAGTGAGATGTTTTCTTCTTTGACGAACAAGGTTCAGCAGCACACCTACAGCTACAGGATTCCACGAGGCAGCATGGTAGGTATCTCTGACTCTTTTAGCCCATTTGACGAAATGGTCCTTGTAAATTATACTAGGCTATACATTGTCGTTCATTTCAGGGAATAATAATGATTAGACTGTGTCAAGAAGAAAGTACGTTCATTTTCACCAGGTTTATGTCCTGAAAAGTTACAGCGAACATAAAGGACACGCACATTTTTGAACTGTTTTCCCGGAATAACTGTTTCATTCCAGGCCTATGTATCAAAGATGAATGTTTCTGTGTGTATATAGTTCTTACTTAAAAGATCGTGATGGGATCGAATCCATCATGAGTGATTTGGGTGTTTTCCCCACTGACCCCGGGAAGCTGTAGAATAAGCAGTTCTTAATAATCGGTGTAAAAACAACTTATATGGGGGTCAATTACATACATTTATTTCCCAAACCCTATCAAAAAAATCCGTATTAATGTTGTGGGTTCTATATAGTCAGCCCCCAGTGCTTGTGGAGTGGGTCACTTGGAGGTGACCTGAGGTACATGCCGTCACCACGAGAGGGCGAGTGTGATCGTTCGTTTCACCGAGTGAGCACTCGGGGTAAGACCCAGCAGGACGTACTACTTTACATCGACCAATATTCATGCGCCAAGCTAATTACCTTAACTTGTGAACCCATAACTCATTTTAATTCTAACGTTTTTGGGTAAAGCTACTTTTAAATTTTGTAAAACATAACAGTCCATCACAACCTGGGGTTTTGGGTTTCAATTTTTCAAAGAGACTTGACTAAACTTAGGCTTTAAAGTTGGTCCTCTTTAGCTTAGGCGTTGGATGAGTGCCTGTTGAAAACTGGCGGCAAGTCGGTTTGGAAAAACAAATACATTTCCGGGCGGTTTTTCTTGGGTATTGATAACTAATAAGACAAAATTCCACAGAAAACGGCTGACCTGCCAAAAGTTGAAAAAAATCAAGTTTAGCTGTTTAAAAAATACATTTGTTTGTTTTCAAGAGCCTGAGAGACTCAATATTTTGTTGTTTTAAGAATAGTTGAATATTTAGCATTTAGCATGGCTTCGTATGTAACTGTTAGAGAGGTGCAACCCGCGAGTCACATTGAATCCTAACCCGTCACAAAGTGTCCACTGAGATGAGTGCGGGCAAAATGGACAGGTCAAGTTACAAGCAAAACCGGTGGGTATTTGAAAAAAATGGTTGACAGGATATTTCCTAAATTGTTTCAAATTTGTTTAGCACTTGTTAGCTCCAGTATTTGTTGAAACACTAATTTATACTCAGGTTGGATTCGAATCGATAACCTTTGCATTGCTAGAGAAGATGTCGTACCAATAGACCACTGAGCTAGCCCTGTAGCTACAGAGACAATTCGATTCGAATCCTAACATTCACTGCTCAAAAGAGGTCACAAGAACAACGCATAAACTTGCCTATTCTTCTGATTGTCCGCTATATAGAAACAAACCCATTTTTAAACTAAAGCGCTTAAACCTATAATATATACAGTTCCTGCTCAGACTAAGTCTTAACTTGAACAGAAATTCGTTACATAAACATGTAAACTTTCTTCAGTCGTTCGCTTCCGAAAAACAAAATAAATTTAATCCAAACACGGGCAATGCATCTTCGGGATCACTGACAAAACTGTTGAATCTATACACTCTTTTTTTCTTTACATGTTTCTATTTTTTTTAGAATATCAAAGTTGTAATCATCCTGCTAGTGTTACCATCCATATGTCTCGGACAAAATGTAAGATTTTAAATGGAGGAATCATATTAATTCATAGAACGTCAATAAATAATATTTGTGTATAAAACAAAACAGTTTGTTGGTAATCACGTATATCCGTTTCAAATAATGTATGTTAGATTACTATAGTTACCGGAGTGTTGATGGGTGGATTCTACATTCAAATTAAAGCTATATTGTTTCTAAGAACTGTGTTATTATAAGCCCTTATAAGTGTGGTTCTTCTCAATTTGTCGATAGAATGGCGAATATTTAAATTTGCAACTTGTTTTGTTCAAGCGTTAAAATAAAATGGAAATAAAGTGGCTATGTTCCCGTTTCAACAATTCGACTTTGGCTATGAGTAGATCCATAAAAAGGAGCACCGGGCCGTAATTCACGTATACCTTATTTTGAAGTCATTGCATTTTCATTGTAGCCTATGTCTGTCTATGTTTGTGACCATGTCTAAACGTTCGTTCCGGTACGAGAAACCTTGGGACCTTGAACGAGAAAGGGTTTTAAGGGGGGGGGGGGCTGTATGTATAAGCCTATAACATTCTCCACAGACTACAAAATGGATCTAAAAAATTATATTCCATGTTTATTGCATACAACTTTACGCGGTTTTGCTCATTATAATTGTTTTATTGAAAACACCAAAACACAACATCGTTTGACTTCTAAGAACCATTGCTTTGCATCTCTTAACAGGCTCCAGACCCACTATACGGCTATTTTGCAGAAGTCGCTGGACAAGTAAGTATACAACAGTTTTAAATGTTTTACGCTCATGAAAACATAATAGTAAAAGTAATAACATCTTTACCCTTAAAGCCTTATGAAAGACACATTTTTACCGATGCTGTCCTCCGTTTCTACTCCTATTTGTTCGATCGTGTCTACAGGATGGTCAAATAAGTGTAAATGAATTGCAGAGGGCTTTGACGGCGTCAGGTATAATTGGATCTTATCGAGGTATGTAAAGGGTGGTTTTAATAGCATATATCACGCAGTTCAGCCCAACAAACACGTGACCATTCAACAACATAACTCTTGCCAAACCTCTGGTGTACCTAACATTATGCTCTTCTTTTCGTTTGTCAGTTTTTAGCAGAGCAACTTGTGCTATACTGATTAGCGTTCTGGACGTATCCTTTAAATTTATAGACACTGGCACTTTATTTGTTTTACTTTCTTGTTTTAACTTACACCGATATGTGTGTTGAGCAATGTTCCTGTATTAGCATGGGCCATTGATGTGGTTTGGGATTAGGCCTATGGCACTTGCTTTCTTGTAAGGGATGTCACCATTGTTATAGTACACGAACGCGAAGCGAGGACAGTCCTCTCTATGTCACTTTATCAGACTTTAAAAAAAAAAAAAATTCATCGGTTGATACGTGTTAGCAGCCATGTTCATATAATTATATACCAAGGCGTGCAAAGTGTTTAACGCAATCGTTACAACTATTTCATTCGTAACGGCCTACGAGCCCCACATTGGGCTAATCATTGAGGAAATGTGCTAATAAGTGTCTAAAAGGATACTTATCATGCTTTTCAGTAGTTTACCCCCATTGCAACAAAACAAAACTTGTTTTCAACTGAGAAAGCAAACCCTGGATGTGAACCAAACACAGAGCTTGTTCCCTAAATTTTCATACATGAATAAAAATTGCTTTCTTGAACTTCTACATCTCAGTCGGTAAAGCATGGGACTCTTAATCCCAGGGTCGTGGGTTCGAGCCCCACATTGGGCGCACATATTTTTTGCAAATTAAAAAAACATGGGAATTTAATTTTAACTTTTTCAAAATTATGTGTATGTATCAATAAATAACGAATCGATTTACACGAACGACAGTTCAAGAAAACTGAATTTTCTTCACATTAGGCCAAATCATTCGTTGCTCCTATTTTTGTGCAGAATGCAATTATTGTGTTATGATCGATGGGGGGACTATTAGTGTCCTAAAGGTTTATAATTGTCAAGCTTTTCGGAATTTAACCACATAAAAAGAAACCCTTCAGCTTCAGCTTTTTTCAGCGTTATTGACTGAGAGAAAGCGTGAAGCAAAAACAAATATACTAACTGAGGAGCCTATTTGTTTTGTTTTTAAACGGGAAAACATTAGTGTCGCCACACCAAAATCAGTAGGTTGCTTAATTTTGGGTTATTGACCTTTCTGTACATTGGATGTTTGTTCATGAGTGATATATAACTCATCATATAATTATATACTTTTGTAATGGTTAACTACAATGTCCAAACGATAATTATGACAGAGGTAAACCCAGGGGGCGGGGAGAGGAACAGGGAATGGGGGAAATGAAAAAACAATCTCCTAAATTTGCTTTAAAATATGAATAGCTACTTTCACATGCTGTTTAAGTACAAGTCATGCTTAAAGGCATGGTCACCTTTGGTAATATTGTCAACGACCAGTATTACCACTATAGTGTATCTCAATATATGCATACAATAACAAACCTGTGAAAATTTGAACTCAATTGGTTGTCCAAGTTGCGAGAGAATGATGGAAGAACAAACACCTTTGTCACACGAAGTTGTGTGCTTTCAGATGCTTGAATTTGAGATTTCAGTTGAGGTCTTGATCTCACTATTCAAATGTTTTAGTGAGAAATTACTTCTTTCTCCAAAAATGCGTTACTTCAGCGGGAGCAGTTTCTAACAGCTCTCCATTGCTTGTTACCAAGTAAGTTTTTATGCTAACAATTATTTTGAGTAATTACAAATAGTGTCAAGGCCTTTCATTCACGTCTTGCTGTTGATATTGTTTGACCTTAACTCACAATCTGAATGGAAAAAGCGTGATTATTCTGGTAAAATGGGCTTAAATGAGTTTCAAGAGATGTGGACTGCACTCAATCAGTGGAAAGAATCGTTCGCGCGCTTTGACAGTGATCGCAGTGGTGAAATAGAAGCCCATGAGTTACAAAGTGCACTCAGTGCATTCGGTAAGTTGTTCTCTTTACGTCGTGAAATAGCACGGCACGCCATTTTGTTGAGTGAGTTTTTGACTTCTGGCCGATCACGTGTCAGTTCGCAAAGTAAAGGGAAAACCGTGCAGTTTCGTGGATATTTTTTGTGGAACCTTATATTCTACTTTTCAAATATCTTTCTTACAATATGCATTTTATTACAATTGGTCACAAACGCTTTTCATAGACCAACTCGACCGATCCAAGGTAACGTGTCCCCATATAACATCAAGCAACAGAGGCTAGCATCCTCCTGAAGACGTTTAGAACATTTTGATCTTCTCAAAACCAAAAGCAATTTCTGATTACATGATGCTACCGCAAACCTTACCTGAATATTAAAAGTCATTGTGGTTTAATTTTTGTACATCGTTATGTTTTTACAATATATGTTCTGTTTTGTTTCCCCTATTGGTTTATTAATTTAGGATATGACTTATCACCGCAAGCACAGGGCGTAATATTCAAACGATTCTCTGAAGATGGGAATATGCCATTTGATGACTATGTATTCTGTTTGGTCAAGCTGAGAGCAATCACAGGTAATTACTAACCAATTACAGTTTTTTAGTCGAGCAAACGACACCACACTGAGAGCCTAAAGACACAATAAACGAAAGTGAAATTTAAAACAGAACATTACTCAATTCATTCATTCGAAATAGTATTTCCTTGAAACACTATTTTCGTCCCCAGGAAATAACTTGGTTTGGGAACAACATTATTTTGAGGAATCGAAACAATACTTCGTAGGAACGAGAAGTAATTTGCTCGATCGAAATATCCAAGTGATTGGTACTGTTCTCCGAGATTACCGTCTGACAGCTGGTGTGTGTTTTTTGTTTAAGAAGCTAAACATGTAGGGGTGCGATAATAGTTTTATATTTCTATTCAATAATAGTCGTAATATTTGGGCATAATAATAATAACAATAACAATAACAATAACAATGTTCGTCGTGTATGTAAATTGTGGGTGGAGCTACCCAGGGAGAGCTGTTCATTGGCTCTGACGTGGTCGACCGTACGTCGCGACGTACCGCCAAAACCTGTGAACACTATACATGTAGTCAGAAGCCATCCAACCGTTAACTGCCGTCACACCCAAATTACGATACAACCTGGGAAGCGGCAGCCAGGGGATCACCTTAAGGGGATGCGACTTTTTTGTTTCAGATATCAATATAAACCACAAGGGAAACTGACTGGGTAAATTTTGAGGTTGAACAAAGAATTGACTAGAGTGGGATTCGAACCAACGACCTCCGGATTAACGTGCCGGCGCTCTACCAACTGAGCTATCTAGCCCTATATTGGCGGTGTCCCTATTTTGTCAATATCTTTGTTCGGGGGTGCTAGTCAGAAGCCATACAACCGTTAACTGCCGTGTAGCCAGGGATCACACACAAATTACGATACAACCTGTGAAGCGGCAGCCAGGGGATCACATTAAGGGGATGCGACTTTTTTGTTTCAGATAATTATTTTTAATGGGCAAATGGAACGTTCATTCCCCAATGAGGGTAGAGCCTACAAAGTTATACTTTTGTTTTAAAAATGATAAGGCTTTATCCAAGCAATCAAGTCGAGACCACACAGCATCTTGAGCAATGCTGTAACGTCAACGGCTTAGACTTGTGTTGCCATGTTAGAAGACTAGGGGACGATACGCAAGAATTAACCTCGTTATTTCTCCCTATTTGGTTATAGATCATTTCAGAAGACGTGATGCTAGTCAGAATGGATATGCAACCTTTAAGTATGATGACGTAAGTACAAGCACTTATTAAAGGTTTTTCCGGTCAATTTCAACAAAAATCCATTCATTTTAACTCCTGGCTCATTAAATTTCGTTTTGAAAATGAATGCACTTTGAATCAGCATTCAAGAGTCAAAAAGAGTTATTAAATTTCAACAGTTAAGCATTCACTGGTCAAATAAAATCATTCAATTTCATCAGGCCGCGAGACTCATTCAATTTCGTTAAAGCCAGCAGCAAGAGCTGGTCAACCATTCAATTTCATTAATGGGCAATTCAAATTCTATGTTATGTGCTTATACTTATTCGTTGCTGCCTATTATAAAGGCAGAAACTTTCAGGGGAAACTCATTTCTACACTGGCTTGACGTTTAAGCCCATACGGCCGGTTTTGAATGAAAAATGGCTGCCTGAGGTCGGTACAGAGCAAGATCAAATTGAGCTTAATATGCTTTCAAATTTTATAACGATCCATTATAATTTTAAGCTTTTTGTTTCCCTAATTTTTGTTGTTACCTTCTAATTTGACATGTTCCGGACATTAGCAGACAACAACATGAATACCAGTGCACCAAAATCTCAAGGCTAAAGCAAAAGATTTGGTTTCCATTTTAAAATTATCGGATACAGGCTTTTTTTAAGGCTAACAAAGCAAAATGAACATTTATTTCAATTAAGAAAAAAAAATGATGTAAATATAATGTGAAGTACATGGAAACACCTCTTATAAAGGACAACTTATGTGCCAGTAAAGGAGCTTTAACTTCCAGTTTACTCACAAAGCCATAACTCATATTTTAATTGAATGCAAAGAAGTTGAAATTCGTTGCACAGAAATGAAAAAGAAAACTCAAACTAGCAGAAAAATCATGTTCGCTTCGGTGGGTCTTAATTTGAATACATCAATTGCAAATAGATAGGAGAAATTCAACTTAAGAATGGTCAAAGTGTAGTCTTGAATACCTATAAATGAAATAGAATGACTGAAGCGAATCTGAACGAGAAAAATGAAATCACGTGTGCACGAAAAAAGAGACTAAATGCATTAAGAGCTAAAAAGAAACCCTGGTTTGAGAGGATTAGGGGAAAATGCGTGAATTTGAATGCATGTTAATAAAATTAAATGATTTTTTGCTGAAATTATTAATTTATAGGTCCATGTCGCTTTGAGTAACCTCTCGTTCAAATCAATTTAAAATATTTTTAAAAGAGCACTGTTACCAACTTAAGATGTATTTGTTTATTTAATTTCAGTTCATCCAAGTCACCATGATCTATTAGCATGAAGAGTCTTGATATGACTGACTGTGAAGCTGTCATCGCATCTTATGCCAAATTTCATGACGCTGCTAAGACAACAAATTTGCTTAGCATGAAACTGATTCCTTGATAAAAACAGGATTAGGCCTACCAACCAAATTTCCATTTGTTTGAAAATCACGTGAACATTTTGGTTGATATTCTGTTTTTCTCAAGGCAAACATGTCACGCTAAGCAAATTTGTGTGCTTAGCAGCTCTATGAAACTGGGCCCAGGTTTCAGTGAGCATCTTACAGAGTTACCCTAGGATTACGTTATGCTAAAGGGTTGTTGTTTGGGTGGATGGGTGGATGGGTGGGGCTGGTTTTGAAATGTGAAATCAAGTTCATTTGTTGTATACTACGGGGCGGTTGTAAGCACGGTCTGAATGTGGCTGCTGCTTGATGTTGTGGCTGCTGCTTGATGTCACGAAGCATATGTCCATCATAGCGACACCCCGTAGAGAGCAAGTTCGAGTGGGCACATTTAGTCGACCCGTGGTCGACTACTGACCAGCATCGTACGTGCGCCGTGATGCACTCACTCAAACGACTCATTTGGAAGTCTAGTCAACCTTCCGCCTTTTCGCTTCAGTGTCACTGGTTCCCCTCTGCGCTTTACACACATTCGAATGGAACATTCATGTTGGGACCAGTGAAGAAACCATGGGCTCGAGGCTGCAATCCCGGCCATATCTCGTTGGGCCCCCCTGCCCCCTTTCAATGTTGGTTCCATTTGCCGACTGTCTTCCGAATTCAGTCAACATTGGGCGGGGGGCGGGGGGCGGGCAAATGTTTTTAATGTGAATGTGAATGGGAAGTGCACAGGGAACTGTTGTTTTAGGAAAGGGTGGCCAAAGCATTTTGGCCGGGATTGTCTGAGTGGTTTTTTGAATTTTTTTTACATGCAAAGAACGCTTTGAAAAGATAATGAATGTCCAAACAAAGTGAGTGTCTAATTTTAACAGTGATTATTTTATGGGGGTAGTGGTGTTTTGTTTTTTGGCGGGGTGGGGTGGGGGGGGGGTGGGGCGGGTGAGGGACTGGCAGAGAGTGTTTATTGCTGGGTCAATGGGGGTAGTGGTGTTCTGGGTTGGTTTTTTGGTGATATTTTTTTGGGGGGGCTGTTTTGGGGGGCTGGGGGTTGGGGGGCGGGTGAGGGACTGGCAGAGAGTGGTGGAGGAGAGAGAACGTGAAGCAAAGCATTTCGATACATGGTTACAGCAAGCAAGAGCCTTTTTTCAACATGGTGTTTCGTGGTTTAATATCGAACGAAAACCGTGCATTTATTCGTCTTTTGCAAAGGAGCGGAAAATCACAGAGAGAAATAGCGGCAACGTGCAATGTATCCCGTAGTTCCGTTCAACGGATTTGTCAACGTCAAGGCCAAGTTCACCGGTGTCGTCAGCGTGGCCGAGGTGGGCGAAAAAGACTTATTTCTAAGCGGCAGGAGCGTCTTTTGGTGAGAAATAACCATGAACTTAGGAAAACAGAGGGGTCATTTACATCGGCAAGAGTGAAGTCTGCATGCGGACTGATGCACGTCTCCGACAGAACCATGAGGCGTGCCATGAACAGACTTGGATTCAAGTACAGGCAAGCGCGTAAAAAGGGACTTGTAACAGATTTGGATCTAAAGAAGAGAGTGAGGTTCGCCAAGAAGATGACCCGCCAATACCCGCCAAATGTCTGGACAGAAGTCGCCGGTTGAGTGTACCATTGTGCACACTCGAACATGCTCAGAGTTGCCAACTCTCGCTGATTCTGCAGAAGGTTCCCTGAAAATGAACCAATCTTTCTACGTTCTAATGAACATAATATTATTATTATGAGCAAATGTTATTTGAAAATCTCTCTGATTATGGAAACCTGATCCCTTCTATGTTGAATGTAATTCTAAATATCTCCCTGATTGTACAAAATTCTCCCTGATTGCAAGATGCAAATGTTGGCAGCTTTGCTGCAGTCGTAGCCACAACCGTGTACTCGGACATTATGGGATCGGGAATGCTTACAGAGTTACTGTGATTTCAATATTGAATGGAAGTTGTTTGAACTATTTGTGTATTTCTGCTTATACTCTCGTATTCTCTTGTTTTCGAAAAAGAGAGGTCACACTGCAAAACCCGGCATTTCAACGTTACAACGATTTGCAAATCCAACAATTATTCAACGTTGTTTCAACATAGAAACTTAACGTGGAAACAACGTATAAATGCCGACATTGAAACAACGTTAATATTCCCACGTTGTTTCTACGTCAGCATTTCGACGTTAAAACGATTTGCAAATCCAACTATTATTCAACGTTACTTCAACGTCGGGGTATGACGTTGTTTCAACGTTATTTCAACGTGTTTTGCCCATTGGGTTAGCTCTTGTCAGGGGCTCACCCGAGTGAGCACTGCAGGGTTGACCCAGGGAAGCTAAACGAACGCACCCTTTGTACATCATCCTGTGCAGGGCTAGGGGTAACTAAATTTTTAAAGGGTTTCCATAAATTGCAAATTAAAACCTAAAGCCAATCTCACACAAACATATTGCAGTTGTGAAGAAAAAACGAGTTGTTAAAAACTGTGATACAAGTTTAACTATACAAATTAACGACACGTTTATGGTTACGTTGTAGAAAAAGTCATCTTTATGGTTCAATGTTTTTGCACTACGTCATCACGTAACGTCCAACCGAACATCGTGTTTTTGTAATTAACAAAAATTCTATGTCTAGTTGTTTTAATGTTTTCTCAAAAAGTAAAGCATTTCATGGAATAATAATTCAAGAGAAGTCTTTTACCATTACCTTCTGTAAACCCTGTAAGTTATTTGTAAATCTGTGAACTTTTTTTGTTCTGTTCCGAAAGTGTATAATGGCTTTATAATGGCTTTAAGAGCCATTCAGCCTCGGTATATCAGAAGTATTTACTTTGTAGTAAAATAATAGTTTTATTCATGCGGAATTTAGAAGATGTTATTACTGAATGCTTCTACTTGGAAGTTTATGCTTTTACTTTATGCTAGTACTTGTCAGTAAATACTACTTTTTATTCATATCGACCATTGTGTTACTTTCCATGTGCGTCAATCGGGGGGGGGGGGGGGCAGGGGGACATGGTGTTTCCCCCCCCCATCTTTTGGAGGATAGGGGACACAATATCAAATGTCCCCCCCCATATTTTTGACCACCTTTATCATGAGCCCAGGTATTGCACTGTGATAGACCAAACCCTGTGTCCCACCATGGGCATTAATCCTGAGGGCAAGGATGACACAACTTTTTGAAGGGTGGGGGACATATCAAATGTCCCCCCTCAAAACTGGCCTAAGATTGCACCACAGAGCATCTAGAATGCAAAATTTCAACGGACCCTTAAGCGGGCCCGGACCCTTCAGCGGGCCCGGACCCATGCCGTCAAGGATTCACACTTGCATGCCCACTCTTAACAGATTTACCCCCTAATATAAAACTTGTGTCATAGATCCGCAACTGAAGATGCTGTTAACCCAAAAGGTTCTACTGCTGCTCACATATTAAAGGCTTTATGTTCTGTTCCATTCTTTGGTTGCCTCTTAATGACCTAAGATTGCACCACAGAGCATCTAGAATGAAAAAAAAATTCCGGGCCAGGACCCCAGGCCGTAAAAGGCTTCGCGTTCCGCTTTATAGCATGCCCCCATCTTTAATATATTCCCAACAACCCCCCTCCGTAACATTTCATTTCTTGTCTTAATAGTGATCATTCGTTTTACACGTTCAAAGCACCGTAGCACGTCCATATCTTGCCAATGCCCAATCACAAACTCGATACTGAAGGCTCCACCTTACTCGGACCGTTGTGTTTGTTAAACGCTATACATATTCATGTATACGTTATTCAATAGAGGCAGGAGAGCTGGAGGCATGTGTAAGCCCCAGGAAAATTCTCTTATTGTCTGCTCCTTGTAAAGCATGCAGGTAGCGAACAGTCACTCCCAAGGCAGTGTAGTGCTAGCATTCATTATAAAGGAAAGATTTACTAAGCAAGCAGGGTGTGTAAAAAACATGCAAACACTGCAATAGCCTATACAGTATAATACCACTATATACTTGTGAGCCCAATATAACATGTGCAAGTCCCTTTGGTTGGGCAGTTGGAGTCTAACAATGTAGGTGTACTCAACTTGTAAAGAAAAGGTCTGCTGTTCACATTCAAATAAGATTACGTTCATCTGTAATGATATTCAGGACTGCTGTTCACATTCAAATCAGATTACGTTCATCTTTAATGATATTCAGGACTGCTGTTCACATTCAAATAAGATTACGTTCATCTGTAATGATATTCAGGTCTGCTGTTCACATTCAAATAAGATTACGTTCATCTGTAATGATATTCAGGACTGCTGTTCACACTCAAATAAGATTAGTTGGTCACTTGCAAAATTATATTCTTTTTTTCATTTCTTTTTAAACCCTACTTTGTGTGATCCCTACTGGATTTTGGAGTTTCAATCCAACATCTGAGTGATATGAATATCGTGTTTTTGTGTCTGCACATAATAACAGTATTAGTAAGGACGCTGGAGTATCAGCTTTAACCGTTATAAATAAATCCTTATGTTATTCGGCCACAGTGACACCCAACATGCTTCGCCCAGGCCCTTCTTAACATACATTTCTTTGCAAAATAGTTTAAGAGGGTACTAAAAAAAAAAATTTGCTCCTTTTCGCCTTTTCCTTTGGTTATATTTGGCTGGGCACTAGTTGACAACAGCAATTCTTAGTAAATATTTCTTTTATATAATGAATGCTATCACTACACTGCCTTGGGAGTGATTGTTCGCTACCTGCATGCTTTACAAGGAGCAGACAATAAGAGAATTTTCCTGGGGCTTACACATGCCTCCAGCTCTCCTGCCTCTATTGAATAACATGAATATGTATAGCGTTTAACAAAGCTACGGTCCGAGTAGGGTGGAGCGTTCAGTATCCAGCTTGTGATTGGGCATTGGCAAGATCTAGACGTGCTACGGTGCTTTGAACGTGTAAAACGAATGATCACTAATCCACCCTTCGATGCTAGTGATGATATAGGGATGAAACGCCGTCTGAGAATTAAAATATGCAGAAATAATATGGATACGAAGCTGTCATTGAGTTGTTTTTTAGGTACAATAACCATGATAGCAAAAAATTGTGTATCATGGCCTAAAGCGGGCCCCGGACCCCACGCCGTAAATATTATGACTAACGGTGTCCCCCCCCCCAAACTTTAAAGACAGATTGACGTCCACGATTATATTGCTCATTTCTGCTTAGCAGACAATTATTTTATGCTTGAATGTGCCCAGACCATGAGAGTTCCCGATTACAAGAAGTCACTTCCAGTCAATATTGATTATCAATTATTCCTTGGGCCTAATATATGAATGATAAATATTGATGAATGAGCAACTGCATTTGTGGGTTTTTTAATTACTAATTCCATCGTTTTGTCCGGTTTACTTTCTGTCCTTTAACAGGTGAACTTGAAAAGCAAATATTTGTTCCTCTTTTGGACAAATTTAAGCACATCCACAACCACGTGATTGAACCAAGTGAAGAGCAAATAAGCATCTACCGTAAATCACTTCAAACTGATCAAGCAACAGCCGTAGGTGTTGAGTTTGACTGGCACCAGGAGTCATTGGAAGAGCACCAAGCCCGACACAGCAATCAAACTCTTGAGCTGTTTCATGTCGTCACCGCAGTACATTCCATTTACTATGGTGGCCGTATGGAAGTCAAAGTACCATTCCTGTACAACCTTTTGGTGGACGGTGGAGTAATGGCTTTTGTAGTAATATCAGGTATCTCTCCATATTACAGAGGCGTATTGTCACCACATGAATAAAAACAACCTTTATCTTCAAGTACGCGTTTATCATCCAATCAGATTCGCAGAATGGAGTGGTGATAAAAAAATTTATCTTCCAGTACGCGCTAATCCACCAATCAGATGCTTCAACTGGAGGGGGTATAAAAACCTATATACTACTTCCTCTGTTTTTAATGCACAGTGCGTATTGTGAATGTCAATGCGTCACGCTCCGTATATGAACAGTGCATAACTTACATTCTAAACTTTGTGTGCTTCGTCGCAAAATAACGTTCTGAAACTTTAAACCTTGCGCGTTGTGGTGAAACTGGAAGATAAGTTATAACCATAGATATAGAATAGAATAACTAGATCGGCCGCGCGTACATACGCGGGTTCTGGCATGGGGGCTGCCATTGCCTATCTCCCGTGTACATTTTCTGTGCGTTGCCGTCAGCACGTGACTTTTTGCCGTCAGCACGTGACATTTAGCGCGTCAAAGGCCTATCTCCCGTGTTAATTTTTGCGCGTCGCCTTTCGAACGTGAAATTTTTACCGCGTCCATGGCAAACAATTTTATTTTCTACACAGGTAATGGCGCGTATGTACGCGCGGCCGATCTAGTTGTTTAATTCTATATCTATGGTTATAACACGCACCCTCGTTGAATACGAAAAAATATAGCGCGTCTGCGTCTCATATCCAAATCGACCTTCGGCCTCGTTGGATATGGGACGCAGAAGCGCTATATTTTTCCGTATTCCACTCGCGCTTGTGTGATAACTTATAATATCTACTCGTGTGAACGTACACGATAACTAACACACGTACACGAAAAGTTTGGATTTATCATATCTGTACTCGACACATTTAGACGGATCATGTAAGTACGTGATAACTTATCGTGTACGTGATAACTTATCGTTTATTGATGTGGCGGCAATACACTTCCGTACATTTTACAAGCTATTATAGTGCCATTTATATAAGACCTTATGCATTGACGTCATCCAGCGGCCATCTTAGTGGAAAAACGGTGACGAAACAATTGAAACGCACAGATTTGTACGCGCGGCGCACAGGATTGGCCAATGAACAACCTCCTTTTGACCTCTGGGTGAGGGCGCCCTACTGAAATGACGTAATGTGCATAAGGTCTATTGGAAAAGTACGGACACATTCATTTTGGTCAGCGTATGCAAAATGATGATAGAAGTTTTATTTACAATTGTTCGAATGAAGCAGATAGAGCAAACACAACCATAAGAATCACGAAGAACAGTAAACTCAACATTCAATAGCGTAATAACCATTAGCTTTGTCACTCCTGAAACCAACCCAGGGCGCGATTGGCATCATGGCCCGAGGGCTTCAAATGGTTCGATAATTCATCACCAAGCCCCCCTCAAAGTAGCCTATAGGCTATTAGACATTTGCCCTATATTTGCAATTTTTCAGAATGCACGCCACAGGGCTTCACTGGAATGAAGCAAGTTATTGTACCCGAAATTGAATGAAAAATATGTCACAAGACATAATATAATGTGACCAATCTACCCGAATTCCTACGCTCCTTTTACGGCACGAGGACTTCCGAATTAGCCTGCTGCCATTTTAATGTTCACTTAATTTTGATGATTTAATAACTCAATTTGTATGACTTAATTTTTCATTCAGAGACCGACAGTCTGTGCAAAGTGCAAGGGCAGTTTCTCTCCCCAAGCATACCCGGCTACCGTTACTATACCAAACAGAGGCTTCAAGCCTTTCTCGAAAGTAACAACATCCCATATGAAACAATCGATATTCCACGGTGTTTCCTTGACGTCACAACATGCTTCGACGAACACTCAACAGAGGGCGCTGAGCTTTTGGATTTTCTTTCCCACAAGAGGCACTTTCGAAAAGACGGGGTTGAAAGAGAACAGCGGGAAGAATTTATGCAACTTCTTCGTCAGAATGCACACATGGTCGGGGAAAAGCTAACGGTAACCCACGACACGGCGGCGGTTATTGTACAGCGTGGCAGTCAAGAGTTTAGCTCCACTCTCGTGTCACAGGCCTAGAAAGAATTTACCGCCTTTTATGGACCTCTGGTCAATTTCTATGAGGGGCAGTTTATGACTAAATGAGCAGTTACAAACAAGAACGGCCCCTTATAAATTTAAGTTTTTTGTCCCTTTTGTCGTTGATCCTTTATATATTTTCGGTGGTCTTTTATATATTTTTGTTTTTATCATTATAGGCGTATGTTTTTATTTGCTTTAAAATATATGGTATTGCTCCTATATATATGGTTTTGCTCTTAAATATATGGTTTTGCTCTTAAATATAATGGTTTTGCTCTTTTATATATAGTTTTGCACTTACATATGGTTTAGCTCTTATATATTGTAACTGCTCATTTAGTCACAAAAGTCCCCTGATACTCGCTGAATGGAGATAGAAAAGTCTTTGTTCAGCCCCTCCTCACAACAAAGAAGAAAAGGAACAATAGTAAAAAACACAATAAAACACAACAATGGTGGAGCCTTTACAAACTAATGAAAAATTATTTTAAAACTGAAACAGAATGAACCATCAAGTCATGGACATATCTGGTGTTATTTTATTAATAAGCAAAACCAACAAGGGTATAACAACACACAAATTACAATGAATAAGTACTGTTTAATGTAAACAGCTGACTTTACAAGCGCACACGGGTAGGATTAATGAAAGTTGTTACAAACTATAAAGACAGGCAACACAAACGTGTGCTTGTAAGAATTAGAAATGGTTTAGTGTCTGCAGGAACACAAGACCCTCCAACACCCAAATAATTTCATTGGCTGGGGGCATATATAAAACACACCAATTCATCAATGCTTCCTTCACATTCAAGTTCAAACTCAACATTCTTTGTGTTCCCATTTTGACATGTTAAATTGATGTGCTATATGCAGTGGTTTTGTTCCCATGTTAAGTGTACATGAACATTGCACACAAAGGAAAATGTGGAGTCAACAAATTGGCTGTCATTTGACTCCTGCCTTTCAGTTAGAAATAATAGAAACTTCCTATGAGGATGACAACATTTTCAAGCAGTAAAAGGTAATTTTGGGAAATAACATTGCCAACATTGTAAAGTTGTTAAAGGATTTGGTTCTTACACACAACACAATGTCTACAGAGTTACAATAAACTTACACAGTTTGAAGATGATGAGAGTAGAAAGCTTACCTTGAAATATTACTTGCTGAGGTGCTGTAGTCTTTTAGGAATGAGTAAAACAATGTCAATGAAAAAAATATTTGTGTGACTGTTTTACTCATTTCTCAAAAACTGCAGCACCTCAGCAAGTAATGTTTCCAGGGAAGCTTTCTACCATCATTATTTTCAAACAGCGTAAGTTTGATGTCAATCTATGGACATTATTCTTTGTGTCCTAGGTAGTACCAGGCTGAATTTTTTACTGAAATTGAATTTTAGAAGTTGTTCATGCTAAACTGTAATGGGTTATTCCTATGTTATTACTTTGACTTTTATCTAAGCATAGCAATTTTAATTTATACATTACAAATGGGTCGTAAATTTTAAATTGGTAAAGATAAAAAACAAACATAGACATGAAGAAAATGTACAGCTGAAATAACCTTTTGCATGATGTAAAATCTAGTTGCTTAAAAAAAGTGAAAACCACAAGGTAACAAGCATAGATGTAAGGCACAGTACTGAGAATATTAAATGGGTTTTATATGCCCTGGTGAAATTGGCATTACATGTAGTAAGCATGATTCATCATGTAGTACTTAAAGGCAGTGGACACTATTGGTAATTACTCAAAATAATTATTAGCACAAAACCTTACTTGGTAACGATTAATGGGGAGAGGTTGGTAGTATAACACATTGTGAGAAACGGCTCCCTCTGAAGTGGAGTAGTTTTCGAGAAAAAAGCTATTTTCCACGATCTTGATTTCGAGACCTCAGATTTAGAATTTGAGATCTCGAAATCAAGCATCTGAAAGCACACAACTCCGTGTTTTTTCTTTCATTAATATCTCGGAACTTCGACGACCAATTGAGCTCAAATTTTCACAGGTTTAATATTTTATGCATATAATGTTGAGATACACCAAGTAAAAAGACTGGTCTTTGACAGTTACAATAGTGTCCACTGTCTTTAAATGTTGAAATAATAATGAAAACAACCACATCTTGGGTTGTTTTAGACACCTTACCATAGTATTCATCTCAACTTAATATTGAGTTGGACACACAAATGTCAGTTTGGACGCTATACCTGATCCGAATTAAAGGGGAGAACATAAGTGTGGAATATTCATTGAACTGTGGACGATACACTGTATTTTAGTCAAGATGTCCTCCAACTGTCTTAGTACTATTTACAAGATCCTTATTGCAAGCTGTGACGGGATGTACCAAAATATTCAGCACGACACAGTGTGAAAATACAGTGCCTGACTGTGTTTAAGAATCAACAAGAGACATTAGACATTACGTCACTGCGAGGTGGAAGCAGACTTACAATGGGTACATGCATAGACCAAGGACAAGACATGCCATTCTGGTGAACAACAATGCAACATTGGGGCGTGTTCTGGCCAAAAGAACAGTTTTATTTTTAGTCAAACAGGTCAATACACTGCAAAATCACTATAAGTTGTTGCATTGATTTGTCAAACAAACTAAAATGAAAATGCATTTTAAAAATCTTAAGTAAATTTTTAAATTGACTGTATTTTTTTTCAAATTGAAGGCACTGCCAACTGAAAATTTCCTCAATTGACATTAACAGATTATGGTTTATTTTTACTGCATGTTTTTTCTAAATCAACAGCAAAATAAAACAATAATGATAAAAAAACGTATTTACAAAAACTTGCATCATGGTCAATTTCACACACGCTCTCTAGTGGTAAAAAATGACTACACATTGGTCATGCAGATGTTTGCCAGAGTGGAATGCACACAAAAGCCAGAAATGTGTAACAATGGAAGTTTATCCAGCCTACCGTCGCCTAGCCTCACAAGTATTCTTTTATACATGTTTGCTTGAGCCTTTTCACAAAACTGAGTTACATGCACAACTATGTTGGACCGACATATTGAAATTGTTTTTATTTTTATTTTCTATTTGGCAATTAGTAAGTACACATGAAGTAGCTGGGAAACATTTCAAAATTATCTACACATTAGAGTTAATTAATTTAATTCAAAATACATATTTCAGTTGCTGATGAACACAAAAGATAAGAGATGAGAACTATGTGATAGAGGTACTGTTTAGTTTACCGAACTTTTCCAAATTGTCTTCTGAGCCAGGCTGAATCTTTGTAGAATCGTGGGTCACCTAATCTTAAAGCTGTCCGTTTGTAGTAGTAATAGTAAAACACGGCACCTGCAATGTAACAATATTATACATACATTATATGTGGCCATTAAAAAAAAAGGACAGTGATATTGCCTTCAAGGAGTGTCAAATTTCATAGATTTTAAAACAATTTACTAACAGCTTTGCTGATATTTCTATCCCGCCTGATTATATAAACACTTTATTTATGAGTGCATTTTTACAGCATCATGAGGTGAATAGGAAAGTGAACTGTGAAATGCCAGATATTTCTGATGATCATATTCTGTGACAGTGAACGAATTAGATGCATTCAAAATTGATTTATATAACTCACACATCCAAACATTCTGAAAACTCTAAATCTCTCTATTGATCAACATGGATGGCTCTACCATGGAGGAACGACACACTTCCATGGCTCTTTGTAGACATCCACCTTCCTTGTCCACCATGACATGACCTTGCTCATTTGAGTAAAAAGCGTACACATAGTTGTGGTGACTTTTACATAATGGGACCATATGGAAAAAGTCCACATAAAATTTGTCTTTGTTAAACTGTGTCCCACAAACAGGATCCTTTAAAAAAGGGAATAATAGAATAGCGAATCCCCACAACTGTGTATGTGTAAAAGACTAGATGGACAAACAGGGTGGGAAACATTTATTTTGGGAAACAATGTTGAAGCCTCCGAAGTGTCCTTTAATTACGCATATAGGACTCCTGTATTAAAGTTTGGTGCGTATCATTAGTATATATGGCAAAAAAAGGATGACACATGATTAGGGCCACTGATTTTCCGTTTCAGAAAAGTGCAAATTCCGTTTGGCAAAAACATGAATTCCGTTTCAGGCACAAAAAATTCTGTTTCATGTTTTTTTAATTAGATAAAAGGTTGTTTAATACCCAGGGACACACTTATAAAAATCAATTTGAGATAAGTTGCACTGTTGACTTCGTAAAATGTTCATTTGAACTGACAAATTTCAAAAAAATACTTTTTTTTATAATTGTGGATTATTTTGTATACTGCTGTTCTAAAAAGGTTGCATTGTGACTGCAGTATCAATGCACATGATGTGATAGACTTGATTCCAAGTCTAAAACTGCAGTTGATTCTCTGCATCAGCCACATTGTAGGCTAATGACAGGAGTGTATCCACAAGAGGGCGCTGTTTCAGCATGATCAAAGACTTGGGACCAAGTCTATGGACGTGACCATTCTCCATCCACAAACAAAATGTCAGCCATTTTGTTTTCGCTTTGGCGACAGAATGTTGACAGTTTACGGTTTTATTTTAGACCTTTCCGAGATGAAAAAACATTGTATGTGTTCTTATAGATCATAGGTAAGCTAGTTTGTGTATTATTGTTGGTAAAAGAGAGGGACAAAATGCAATTTGGGTGAACAAAAAATGTTTAAAACGTGCCGCGAATAATGCCCTTCGCTTAACCATGTTGACAACGTGTGTACATCATGTGTGTAAACATTGAGGATGGTGTGAAGTAGAACAGAATGATCCACGGTTACGATCTCGTACTTTTTAATGGTCTGATTTCTGATGCCTTTTTAGTTTAACAAAAAGAATCTTAAATAAAGAATGCAATTTCAATAGTTTTGGCGTCAAGAAAAAAAAAAAAAAAAAAAAAAATCTAATTTTCTGAAATCCCGTTTTCCGTTTCAAAGGGCGGATTCCGCGAATTCCGTCCGTTTTCCGCGATCGCGGAAAATCAGTGGCCCTACATGATGCTTGTCTCACCTCACCAATAAAATAACAAAGATCCGTGTCCATTGTATATTAAATCACAATATCAAATAACCATCACACACTTCAGGTAGCTGCTATCAGTTGTTCGTAACATTGTTGTTTTCAGATTACTCATGCCAGTTCATACTTCTGCGAATGTGATTGCGAGTGAATTTTGACGTCAAGTCTTTGTTTTTGCAGAGAATGTAACTTGGCAAGTCATTCGAGTTGAGCCTTCAAACACTGGTCCCTTTTAAACATACTTTGACTATTTGATGCTTTACCTACCTACTCTCTGGAAGACATAAAGTGCTTGGTAACCTTCATTCCATATGTATGCATCAACATCTTCCCATCTCAGGGTCTGAAACCAAAACAAACCCTTCAATTAAATGCAATGAACATCAAGGTGTACACAAATCAGGGGCCCTCTCAGGGCACATAATATTCACATGTAAAACCAGGACCCAAGTGCTGTTTAAGCAGACAATATTGTTCTTACAAATTATGTGCCAAGAAAAAAATATCAGGATACCAGTCAGAAATGGTGCCCATGCTATCGTATTTTGCCTGGCAACCTAATACTAGTAAGCATAGTTTTGTTGTGATTGGCCACTTTTGTGCTTTAGCAACTCTATAAAATTGGGCCCAGGAAAAAGAATGCAAAGTCAGTCATTTTCCAGCCAACTTGGACGAGAGACTATTTCAAGACTGCATGCGGCCATTTTAGTTTTCTGCAATTATTGTGCACATCTGGCAAAATAACATCACACGGCATACCTGTAAGGCAAAATTTGCCAAACAGATGCCAAATGAAAAACTGTATGTCACCATTCTGCCATACACGCATGTCTAGTGAAATCATTGGCCATGACATCAATATGGTATCCATAAGCTGTGTCCACAGCAGGGAATCATAGTGCAATCAAGCTCAGTAATCTATGGGTTCTGTTTCTATGGTATACAAATAAGCAATATTGGCAAGTGACATAAATTGTCAATATTTGAAAAAAGGAATGTTCCAACGATGTCGAGTAAAGTAGAATGGAACATTCCTTCTTTTAAAGCTGAGTCACACCAAACTAGTTCTCAGAACATCCGAACCCATGCACACAAAAAAAAAAACGGGTTTGGTCTGGCTAGAGTGTATACCTGTGGTCGGACAGAACAGCTATATTTGACCCTTTAGACTAGTTTGTTAAATTCTATTAAACACCGATTGACCAATCCCGGTCAACTTCTTTTTGACTTGCCCTGTAGGTACTAGACACTCACTCAAAACGTCAGGCAATTAATTTTTAGGTAACATAACGTAACATAACAATTACAATTTATAAGGTAATGGGTTTTAAAGCACAGGTTTTCAAATATATTGGTTTAAATCTACTTACCATTGTCCATATATGAAGGCCCAAGCATAGAATGAAATACAGGAACAATATAGCGATTGTAAACTTGAACTTGTTGACGAGGTATCCAACCAAGCCGGCTTGAAATACGTATGTGTTGAAGAACATTAAGAATACAACTATGGTTGCAAAGATGAGACATATGTCTTGAATACTGGAGTAAGAAAGTATAAATGACAAATCATCAAATTAAGTTACAAGATTTATAAGATATTTTAGTTCAGACTGTCAATGAATCTTTATCTTGATGTCATGCCATATCATATTGATAACCAAGGTTAGTCTTGGTGCAAACCACCAGTAAACTCTAACCTGACTTAGTCAGATTAGTGTTTACAGGCAGCTTGTGCAATATACCACAGGCCTGATACTTCTTGAGGCAACGAAGGAGATTGCCTCCATGTCCCCTGGTCATTGCTTTGGTGCCCTTGAAATGCTCCAGTCAAAAGTTACAATACCCCTCATCTCATAGTGTGCCCTTTACCAAGGAGAAAATGCCTTGGTGCCCTTGCCTTTAAAACAAAAATGAAGCATACAGGCATGATACCATGGAGCTATACACAGGTTCGTGGGGGGGGGGGGGGGGCGCTGTGAAAGGTAAACGAGAAGCATCTTGTACCAGGGATGCACAAGATACAAACGTCATGTTGTTTTTTCCACTGATCCCATAGATTGGCCCCAAGCTTCAGAGTAGTTTGCAATTTGTGAATGTGTTTGGCAATGATTTTGGTACACAAAAAAGTATTCAGGAAGGGCAAATGAGATTTAGAAATAATCACTCAGCCATAAGCATCAACTAGTCTTAACTTAAAATGTGAAATACACGAAACTATTGTATTACTCATTTTAGTTGTTAGCACCAAAACTTAATGAGCAATGGAGAGCTGTTGATACTCCCTCTGAAGTGACATAGTTTTTGAGGAAGAGGTTAATAATAATAATAATAATAATAATAATAATAATAATAATAATAATAATAATAATAATAATAATAATAATAATAATAATAATAATAATAATAATAATAATAATAATAATAATAATAATAATAATAATAATAATAATAATAATAATAATAATAATAATAATAATAATAATAATAATAATAATATTTATTCGAGCAATCACATTTACAAGCACATATACATTAAAAATGTTTAAGAAAACAAAGTAAAACAACAGTGGGGTGCCCAGGAGAGCATAAAAGTAAAAAAAATAACTTTCGCCAAAAGGCGTATGTCTCCTAAAACCCTTAAAATACATTAAGGCAAGAGGGAGCATATAAAAAAGCACAGAAGATAATACAAATCACTAAACAATTTAAAAAGGCAAACAAGCATAGACATACACAGAAAAACACACATAAAATGATATACGTTAAAAAAGCAAGTCTATACATCAAAATGGTTTAAGAGCAATACAACAAAATTCCGATAAGGGGACACGTATGAAATGACATTGTAAACAGGCAAGTAACTCTATCTAAGAGCAAAACTGCAGGGGTTGAAAAAATTTGAACAATTATAAAAATAATTAAAAAGCATAGAACATGATACAAATCAAGGAACAAAAAAGGCAAACAAGCAAAACATGAACTTATTTCTCACTCAAACAATAAAAGTGCAACAAAGGGTGTTTTTTCTTTCATTATTCTCTTGCAACTTCGATGAACAATTGAGCCCAAATTTCCACAGGTTTGTATGGGATACACATGGATACACCAAGTAAGAAAACATGTCTTTGACAATTACCAAACGTGTCCATGGCCTAATCAGATGAAAAAGATCTACAAAGATGTTACTTACATAAATAAGACCAATTGAGTAACGTTGTCAAGTCGTAGAAGATCAGCAAAAGAATTGACAAATAAATCCACAAATATTAGAAGATACTGGAGGTATAGCACCCAGCGATACTGACTTTCCCTCATGGTGGAATTATCACAACCTGCAAAAGTGAGAATTAATCATTAATTGTTAATTGACCATAGCTATGTTGAATTTTAACTTATGCACTTTGGAATATCTACATTCTCTGATCTCTAAATGGCATGGGCATGGGGGTGGGGGCAAGAAATATAGTATATGGTTGATAGTATAAAACATTGTGAGAAACAGCTCTCTCTGAAGTGATGTAGTTTTCGAGAAAGAAGTAACTTTCCACGAGTTTGATTTCGAGACCTAAGATTTAGAATTTGAGGTCTCAAAATCAAGCATCTGAAAGCACACAACTTCGTGTGACAAGGGTGTTTTATTTGTTCATTAATATCTTGCAACTTTGACGACCGATTGAGCTCAATTTTTCACAGGTTTGTTATTTTATGCTTATATTGAGAAACAGCAAGTGAGAAGACTAGTCTTTGACAATGACCAATAGTGTCCAGTCTCTTTAAACTTGGACACTGTCTTGCCATTTACTAATAATTGGTGTGGTAGACTGTGGTACTACTGTTCGGGAGGAGGGTTACGTTAACGCAACTAAAACCATTTGTGATTCTTTGGGAGAAGAAGTTTTGTCTACACCCAATGTTCTTGTTTAGAGTATGTTTGTACAGGTTAAAGGAATGGCCCCTCATACTGGTTTTCCTGGCTGTCTTGAAGAATTTCTTGCTAACATTTTTTTCTAGCCCCTTGGCCAGAAGATTTCTATCTGGGGGGAAAGTTTATCAGAGCGGCTGATTACATAAAACCATGGAGGTAGTTCAACCTCCCTGATAAAACATGATGTTTTATGAAATTGGGCCATGGTGTGGTTCAAGATGGGCTGCACAAACTTCAAGCTTTTGGGAGCAAAATTTGCGTGAGGAAAATTTGCGCAAGCAGATGAAGTTTGCGCGCTTCATTTGGCCAAGCTCCTAAGTCCTAGTGTGAACTACTACTCGGCATAAATAAACATTGCTGCCGTGTAACTCAACTGTAAGCTTGCTTGCCCAGTTCATGGACATTGCCATTTGGACTTTAGTAAAGAACCTTTTTAATTCTTAAAGATTATTTTTGAAAAATTATGATGTGGAATATAAAGTTGCAGGAATGACTTTTGATTCGTCGTTCTACACTGCTGAGCTAAAGCCTTTTTTTACATCACCAAATTTGCACAAGGCTTGAAATTTGCGTGGAATATCTGGTGCGGCAGGCTTAAAAGTTAAACCTGCGTGCAAAAATTTAGGATATTTTGTCTGTATGGCGCACCTACCTTTTCACTCAACAAAGAAAAAGGGATATCTCAATGAGGTGAATTAGTACTATTAGTAGTTGCAACAACGTAACCCTCCTGCCGCCGTCAGCAATAGGTTTACGTTATCGCAAAACTAGTAAATTAGATACTATATTAATTTATTATTTCATATCGAATGAAAAAGTGGTGCCACCATACCGAAACTTTCCCCAAATTTCAATCAGGCCATCAAGTTTGCGCGCTCAGCGGAGGCTGAAGTTTCTGCGAGGATTGATTTGAAGTCTGTGCCCAACCCAACATGAGAAAAAAGTACAGATCTTACTTAATACTACTACCCAGTAACTGGGGCGCTGTACCATTTTTTTGAAATTTTGCCATTAAATATCGACAAAATTTCGGTGGCCGACAATGATTTACTCAATACTCACTCACTATGTCAATGACAATGACAACATTTTGAAAAAAGGAGTATCCTTGTTCCATCCCAACTTGATAATTGTCCCAACTATAGTTGGGACTGGTCCCAACTTGAGTGTTAAACTTGGGGCGTCCCAACTGTAGTTGGGATTTCACATAGAGCTCAACAGTACATAAGTGGATTACTGTACTGTCGGGTCCAAACTGTGTAGACTTAATTACAAGTCTGAGACTGCTGTTATTTTTCTGCATCAGCAGACTGCCGTCCCAAACTGTACCAATGGGTTGACGACTGTCCCAACTCAGTGTAGTCTGTGGGATAGGCCCGGGTTGATAATATTTTAGCTGAGTGGTAGGGATGGTCTCCTCATAGAAGATGGGACAGTTGTTACTCTAGTTGGGACCCCCAGTCCCAACTGTAGTAATGACTGTCCCAACTGTAGTAGGGATAGACCAAAATTATAACACAATATTTTATTTGGTAGAGATGGTCTCAACTATAGTTGGGACAGTCATTGGTACAGTTAGGACAGTCGTTACTGTAGTAATGACTGTCCCAGCTTTAGTAGGGATAGACCAAATTTATATTATAATATTTTATTTGGTAGAGATGGTCTCAACTATAGTTGTGATAGTCATTGGTACATATAGGACAGTCATTACTCTAGTTGGGACCCCCAGTCCCAACTGTAGTTGGGAAAGACCAAATTTGTTTAATAATATTTTATTTGGTAGATGATCTCAACTATAGTTGGGACAGTCATTGTTAACAGTTAGGACAGTCATTACTCTAGTTGGGACGCCCAGTCCCAACTGTAGTAATGACTGTCCCAACTGTAGTGGGGATATAGACCAAATTTATATTATAATATTTTATTTGGTAGAGATGGTCTCAACTATAGTTGGGACAGTCATTGATACAGTTAGGACAGTCACTACTTTAGTTGGGACCCCCAATCCCAACTGCAGACATAACTTAACTTCACTTGTTCAAGTTGTCTTGGCCCCAGGCATGTTTGTTTGTTTGTTTGATGCCCACAAGTTCATCTCTATTTGTACAAAGGCTCAAACTGTAACACTGTAATTTTCAACATAAAACTATATTAAGAATTTCTTGAGAATAATTAATTTACCCACTCAACAAACCCTTCTACTATGCACCGCCACGCTCCAGCCACAAAAGTACCGTCCCTTAAACTACACTGGAACAATAACTACCGACTTGATTTCAAGACTAGCTCACACCACGAGGCTGTGCACACACGTCAACCACCACCACGCAGCATGCATCAGAAAACAACCCTGGTACCCTGCAACGCGCTGGTACCCTGCATTACTGTCCCAACTACAGTTGGGATGCCCCAACTTTAACACTCAAGTTGGGACCAGTCCCAACTATAGTTGGGACGATTATCAAGTTGGGGCGTGACATCCTCCTGTAACCTATATTCACGCACTGAAGATTTGAGAATGAGATAGAAAGTTAGTTTAATTAACAGAACCAAGAACAACTTTGAGCTTTATTTTTATTTGTCCGATGTCATAGCCCACCTGAGAGGAGAATTTCAAGCCCGTAGAACGCCATCGAAGCACAACAGAGGTCGTCGTATGCAAACGACCCCAAATTGTCGGCGTACGTTTTGCGTTACATAAATTCACGCATTTGTTTTCAAACGTCAATACGGGGACCCATTCTTTGTCGCCTTTTCTTCTAAACACTCGAGTCCGTGCGGCAGGGAAACTAGAAGGCCAATACTGCCAGTTATAACTATTTACCCCATCAATTGTTGGGTTTCTACCAGGCTAATTAGCTGAACCCCCATCTTACACCCGGCCGAACCTGTGGTGAAGCCATCAATTTACAAAACTAATTAGACAACACTAAAAAATGCTGTTTTTTCATAGTTAATTGTATTATAACAAATTATGAATAATAAATGAACGTATTTTTTATCAATAAGGCTTCTGATGTTTTTGGGGTGTTTTTTTTAACCCACGTGCAATTTACAATAAAATCGTAATTTCTGGAAATTTGCAACCATCCACAGTAACTGTTGTTTGTATCCCCTCTGTTGTCATGTACAAATCATGTGATCTTGTAATTGAAGTAGTGAAGTATGGCAGACAACAAACGCAAAGAACTTTCATGGTTGTTTTTAAGTCATATCGGATCGGATACAGAGCCCCAGTTAGGCCTACTTCTCTAATCTCATGGTGCTTATACTCACTTTACTTGTACACGAACAGTTTGTAGTACTGCAGTGGCAGTGGTTGAAGGCTCAAATCAAAAGTTGTGTGTATCCATAAAAATATCACAAACAATGACATTTCACAACTTAAAAAAAGAGCCGAGACGTTGATTTGATTGTTGACAGGTCTAAGTTCTGTCCCTATTTCAGATGCAGACCGAACTATAGTTCAAATTAGCCCAACTTCCGTTGAAGCGACCGTTTTGATGTTGTGCACAGATCAGAGTGGGCGTTTGAGCGACTTGGGCACAATAACTGAAGTTGGGATTTTTGTCTAGGCTGATTCTATAATTGGGTAGAATATATCCACTCGCTTCGCAAGATTTTTGTATTTAAAGAAATACAACGTTTGTGAGCTGTTGTCAAGTCAATAAAAAAAAATAATACAAAGGAATAATTATTTCGTGATATTTTAATTTAAAAATATATAATTTTGACAACATATCAGGACTAATTAAATAACAGAATCTGGTGAAGCCTGAAAAGTGACTGACCTCAACCTCTGGAGTTTGAGGTCGCAAAGCAGAAACGTAGAGAGCAAGCAAGCTAGCTCGCGCTCTGCTGCACGAGAAGAAGCAAAATAAGCAAGTGGCGAGAGAAACAGGGAAACACCGATCCCAACCATGTCGGCTCGAAACCCTGGCACCGAGCTTGGTAAACTGAATTTGTGTGGTTTACATCAGTGTTGTTTTGGAAAAGTTTCCGTATGGCGCCACCACTTTTTCATTCGAAATAAAATAATATAGTATCTAATTTACCTGATTGATATATCCCTTTTTGTAAAAATGAGTGAAAAAGTTGTGGCGCCATACGGAAAGTTATCCTAATGCCTTTTTCTTTGAGTTGGGAAAAATATAATGATGCCATATATCAACCGATGCCCTAATTATCTTCATTTGTTAATATGAAGTATGCAAACAATCATATATTAAAACTTGATGGATATTGAAATGTTCACACCACACACCGATCTTCGATGACTTCAACTGGCCCCATTTGTTTTGAGTTTTTCCTGTTTTCACGGCAAACAAGAAAGTATGGTTTCCCGGTGAAGCCATACATGGAAGAAACATCTGCAGTGACTACAAGTGTTCTTTGAGACTCTGTGTATGACTCTATAGCCGGACAAGTTTCCGTATGGCGCCACCACTTTTTCATTCGATATGAAATAATATTGTATTTAATTAACCTCAATGAGATATCCCTTTTTGTAAAAATGAGTGAAAAAGTGGTGGCGCCATACGGAAAGTTACCCCTATAGCCAGCAGTTGCCTTCATTTTATTCAAAATATTTTGTTTTAATTAAATTTTAAAAATTACCATGGTAACTTTACCAGAACAATCTTTTCTGTGGTAGAACGAGTTAAGTATTTGCGGATAAAGCCCAGATTTCTTAATTGATACCAAACTGATTTACATATGTTAGAAACCTGGTTAGACATTGACATAGCAGAGTCAAATGTAACACCTAGATTTTTACAGATTACAGAAGGCGTAATTTTACAATTACCAACGTTGATATGAGAGACTTTGACCTTAGCCAGATGAGCTACAGAACCAAGTAAAATCATTTCAGATTTGTCATCGTTTAACTTGAGTGAATGGGATCCCATCCATTGTATAACATCAACTAAGCATGATTCTAGTTTGTGGTTGGCACTAGAAGCATTCTGTTGATTAGGAACAAAAGAAACATAGATTTGAACATCATCAGCATAGACCTTTTCGCAAATACCGGGGCGCGCGCGTAAAGCTTGGAATTAGGTGCATTGTGGTCTAGCTGGTATCCAAATTTGATCCATATATATCCCACAATGCACCTCGTTCAACAGTCTGCGCTTGCGCATTGGTATTTGCGATAAGGTCTATAGCAATGGTATCTAATGTGATGGCGATCAAAAACATCCCTGAGTTCACTCAAATATATAGAAAATAACATTGGCCCACCAACTGAACCTTGTGGGACACCACAGTTCAAGGAGATAGGATCAGATTGAGTCCCATTTATGTACATGACTTGCTGGCGATCAGTCAGGTAGGATTTTAACCAATCTAGCACAACGTCTTGAATACCAAGGGATGAGAGAATATTTAAGAGAATGTCATGATGAACAGTGTCGAAAGTGGATGAAAGGTCTAACGAAACTAAGACAGTTATCCGCCCAAGGTCCATCTCCATGAGAATGTCATTAGATAAGTTCACGAGGAGTGTCTCAACACTGTGGTGTGCCCGATACGCAGACTGTCGACTATCAAGAAGATTGTTTTCACGGAGGTAGTCTGACAGTCTTGAGAAGACCACTCGTTCGAGTACCTTGGATATGTATGGAAGATTCGAGATAGGACGGTAGTTTTTGAGCAATTCTGGTTTTAAAGATTTTTTGAGTGTAGGATGAACGTGGGCTAGCTTGAGAGCTGCAGGAACAACACCATTGTTCATACTCAAATTAACAATCTCCGCAACAATGGGTGCAAATATATGAGAACAATCTTTCAACAACATAGTGGGGATGGGGTCCAAGTCACAAGATTTCCCAGGAGTGTGACGAATGAGAGACTCAATTTCCTCTGTAGAAGTAGGCTCAAAGGAATCGAAAACTGTAATTGTTCTAGAAGGTCGTTGCGAGATGTCAGGAGATAGGCTGGTGCATATAGCATCGATCTTGTTTGTGAAGAACTCACCAAAGAGCCGAGCAAGCGATATACTGCAACTGTGAGTAGGAAGTGGAGAAGCTTGCTTGCGATTAAGAAGTTAATTAGCCACACGAAACAGACGTTTTGTGTCATTTCCACAGTCATCAACAACTTCATTATAATAAGCACGTTTATACTTGCAGTTGAGGGAACTGACGTGCTGACGTTGCTTGCGGTAAAGGTCACGATCCACCTCCAATCCAGAGGATCGCCACCTTTTTTCCAGTTGTCTCCGTTTTCGTTTCTCGACGGTAACAGTGGGGTTGTACCATGGGGCATGAGGACGAAACTTGACGGGGCGGGATTTAGCAGGAGCATGGACATCCAGTAAAGTTTTAAGGGTGGAATTATAGCAATCGATCAGATTGGCAATCCCATCAGAACAGCTCGCTATAATGTTACTCTGTTGAACATCCGCAGCGAAGGAAAGTCTATCAATGGCTTTGATGTTTCTCAGGACTTTTGTTCGACAGACGGGGCGTGGCTTTTTTAAGTGTAACTGGCCTACGATGGCAGAGTGGTCAGAAATGCCAGGAACAACATCAAGGTCAGAGAAGAAATTGCCGTCAGCAATGCGTACGATGAAAACATCAAAGATGTGACCATGGTCATGGGTCGGCGACAAGATTCTCTGCCTGAGACCATAACCGACAAGCAAGTCATTGAAGCGTTTGGTGTTAGGAGCCTATACATTATCAAAATGAATGTTCAGGTCACCAGTTATTACAAGCGGAGTACACTTCAAGGTAGAATCTTCGAGAAGGGGTGTAAACTCATCCACAAAGTTGGCAAAAGGATGTTGGTGCCCAGGGGGTCTGTAGACAACAATAAGGTCCACACTTCTACCGGTAGAAGTTATGGTAGCAGCCATTGTTTCGAAAGATTGATAGTTCGGAGAAGATTTGACATTGACATTCAGTTCATCAGTTCGAAATAAAATGCCAACTCCACCTCCTCGTTTAAAGATGTAGCCAGTTGGGGTCAGATCAGCAATTACTGCGTCATCCAATGGAGTCAGCCAGGTTTCGCAAATGCACTATATCAAAGCCATTGTCATTAACATAGTCTTGAAATTCCGTGGATTTGTTTCGGAGTGAACGTGCGTTTATGGTGCAGAGCAATAAGGGTTATTATTCAGTTCAGGTGAAGAATAAATACTGGTTCGATGGAAGAGATTCCTTCTAATAGCAATTTCCTCCTGTTTTCTAGGGGATCTTCGCCCGCGATGTGTCTTTCCCTTCTTAGAAATACTAAGAGATAACATTCTTTCCCATACATCTTTCTCCAGTCTGTGGGTACGTGTATGTAGATTGGACGGATTGAGGCTATGGAGAAAGCTTTGCTCGTAAGTAACATTATCATTCAGTGTCATTGAAATGTTTCCATGACTGTCAGGTTCATGAGATGCAGGACCAGGGTTGGGACAAATATCCCGATCTTAAAAGCAACAGGTTAAATGTAGCGGTTGAGTTGGCGTAATAACACACAGGGCTGCCATAGCAATACTTGACTGTCGCTAGTGTATTGTTCTGTGGAAGGGGGGTGGAACACTGGATACACTTTCCACTGCACAGAAGGACAGAGAAGACAATGGTCGTGAAGTCAACTTGCTCCATTGTTGAACAGTAGTTGTATTGTCAAGGCAACAGTAGCTATAGCGTTGTGTACAGGGGTTGAGTAAGCAAGCTGTAATGGTGGGGGTGTGTGGAAGAGATGGCATATAGTTTTATCAGCAAAAGTCAAAAAGTTACCTCCTCTACTGATCAGTCAAAGTCCACTCAAGAGCCTTTAAAATTGTCGTACTGGTTCCACAGGAGTTTAACTATCAGATGATCCAACAAAAATATGCTTACTTAGGATGAATGCAGAAAAGACACCATAATAAACGAGAGCAGTGTGAGAGGGCAACACGGAGGCGCACACTACGTGTTTCTAAGTTTTGGTCAAGGGAGAGGAGACTCTTTGCTTGGCAAATAAAACCACACAATTTTTATCTAGGGACTGTTTACATCGCGCACAGAGAGGTAAAAGATTTGCCACGATTTTAGGGACACCTCGAAAACAGGAACTCCTACGATATACGTGTTTCTCGGTTCATTTTTCAGAATCAGATGATTACTTGCATGATTATCATCATCCCTAAATAATCATAACCATTATGGATGGATGGTGGATGGAGGTAGTATTTGTCATTGCTAAGTTATTTATAAGAAACAAAAGTTTGTCATCAGTCATTGGAATTACAACCAAAAAGACTTTGTTTTTAATTATAATTGAATAGTCCTTTTGACGGTTAGCTCACCTTGTTGAGCTGTAAATGGCTCCGCTTTTAACATCGGTCTCATCACTGTCGCCATTACAGCCCACCTTCGGTACATGTCTAAAACGCTAAGTTTTCAAAGGTCGCAAAATGCATTTTGGTTTGATTGCAAATTTCTCCCATTTAAAAAAGTCCTATAGGCCTACTACTCCAACGTACCTCATTTTATTCCTTACATTTGTGGAATTACTATGACACATAACAGGGCTTACTAAATGATGACTTTGTCCAGATGTGATGATTTGAAAAATTGTCAAAAACAAACGTGTACAAAAATTACATTTGACGTGACTCGTTCATGGGCGCCGCCATCTTTTAATGTTATATACTCCTCTTACCAGTTTTCACGGTAATGCCTTTTTCTTTGAAGTGGGAAAAAAATAATGATGCGATATATCAACTGATGCCCTAATTATCTTCATTTGTTTATATTAAGTATGCAATTATAAATTAAAACTTGAGGGACATTGAAATTTTCACACCACACACCGATCTTCAATGACTTCAACTGGTCCCATTTGTTTTGAGTTTTTCCTGTTTTCAAGGCAAATGTGAAAGAATGGTTTCCCGGTGAAGCCATACGTGGAAGAAATTTTTGCAGTGACTGCAATTGTTCTGTGAGACGCTGTGTATGTCTCTATAGCCAGGGGTTGTCTTCATTTTATTCACAATATTTTTTATGACATTTTAAAAATTACCATGGTAGGGGGGGGGCCCTAATTTGCAAAAAATAAAGTGTGAATAATTATTGGCTTTTAAATCTGATTTTTATTTATTTTTAATAAAAAAAATTCCCCTTAATATTTATAATAAAGCGTAATAGTAAAAAAGTGATAAATGAATCACCAAGCTGATGTTTAAATTTTAATATTTATAATAATATTGATACGAGGGTTAAAACAAAATCTCAAAAAATATTAGCAAATAATATAAGGCACATGGCTTCTTTAAGCCTCTGTATGGTAATATGAATAAATGTTTTGCAAAGAAAAAACATGTCACGGCAGAGTGGGAATCAAAAACATTTGTGTAAGAGTTGTTTTTTTACCCAAAGTCGGGTGTTATAAAACATTGACATCCTTGGCTAATGTGGGTCCAATCCACTTCGTAATCATATCCCTTGGGCCTAGCCTGTATACGTACATTGTAGTGTTACTGGTTGTATACCAATTGCATGTACACGTACCTAGTGATGGTCTTTGAAAGCTTTTTAAAAAGACTTTTTCTTTTGATACATGTAAGTGGACATATTTCAGTTTAAAGTTTGCTCTCCATGCAATTTTTCAACATTAACTTTTCCTTAGTATGTTTTTTTTGAATGAATACAATTTATATAATTTGTTTTCTCAGCAGCCAAACAAAGTGGGAAAAATTGAAAATGTCATATATTTAAAGCTACTACCAAGGCTGGTATTAGTTAGGTATTAAAGACTAATTATCAACATATTTGGCAAATTGGTAAGTTATCATGAACTAGTCGAACTTGGCTAATGTGGAGTATCTTCAAGTTAGAGTCAACAAGCTCTTTGTTAAACAATATTATGTCTGTTTGTTTTCTGATGTTAGATCTTGAATGGGTTGAAAGTGTAAGAGTCAATAAACCAGCATGCTTCAAGAGGGCAGATGAGCTGAAAGTACGCAGAGGGGTCAAGAAAAATTACCAGGTATGTTTCTCAAAAACATTCTCCAGACAAAAGTTTGGTTAGGTTACAACCATTAGGGTCACCTGGAAATATAATTTTTTTTTATGTATATGTTTCTGAACAATAAAATAATTTTTTTAGTAATTGTTTTTAACGATTTATATGTAAAAAAAAAAATAATAAAGTTGTGTAGGGGGTGACTCCACCTACCCCTTTTGTGACAACAATCGAGGCAGACTTTGCCTTGATCGAACATCGAACACACGTACATGCAAGTACATTCAAGTCCTAGTCGTGAGTTAGTACGTTTCAAACAAGTTTTTTTCTTGCATTTTTCCGGCAATGTTGACCAGGTGTATTGCTGCTGGATGCAGCAAAACAACTAAAGGTGGGGTCAGTTTGCAAAGTGGTCCGGTCCAACGTCTTTTCCAGCGCTGTGCAGCAAACACTTCGAGCCGTCGTGCTTCGAGAATCAGGAATACACTACACATTTTGACATGAAGAGAAAAGTGCTTTTCTAAAACATGACACCATCCCAACAATTTGTCCAGCTAGTGGGGAAGTCGAAGAAGGTACCTGAAAGACGTAACGAACCTAAAAGAGCATTTGCCTAACGTAAAAAAAAAAACGGGTATTGTTTCAATTTTGAGGCATGTTTTTAGCTTGCGCCAAACGTCACTATCTTGTGTTGGCACTGCATGCGATTCATCGCGCCTCGATTGACGTCAAAAACAGCTCTCTCTCGGGTCGGGCTTATTTTCAAATTTGTAAATAACATGGCAAGTAATTTTTTAAAACCTTAGTCAATTGTTAATTCATATTCCACTCATTTAAACACATATTTTAGTGACAAAAGCTTTATTTTGACAAAATACCACTTCAAGGTGACTTAATTGTTTGCTTTAAGACCTGGATGTGTAAGACAAAGATTTGAATGTGTGAGCCAAATACACTTCTGTAATTCTACCGTGCGTCCCACCTGGACTTAAGTTTACATCGCGGAGCTATTCCCATTTACTTATAGCGGCTAGTTTTACATTACCTCGGTTAGTTTTACATCACGATTGCGGTAAGTTTACATCGTGGAGCTATTCCCATTGTTAACCAGCCCATGCGTGGAAGTCTTCCGCAATCTTGGTTCGTTTTACATCATGGTTGCAGTAGTTGACGATTTCGTTGGCTCCACGCCAATATCTTTAAATGTACTGTCAGTGTAAACATTGCAAGGAATGACTGCTGTTTGAGTTGTTTTATAATGTTTCGATAGGCCTTGTCAGTAAGTTAAGCATATTTACATTGGATGTGATCCAACCATGTTACCTCTTATTTAATTAAGTCATAGCAATCTGTGATGCTTGGTGATGACACGGATTAACCGGATTGTGGGGCTAGTTGAGACAGAATGAGCATCCACAATATCTACCTTCAATAGGCAAAGGGTTACAAATGAAAAACAAATTAAGAAGCTGAAAATCTGTGATTGTTTTTGCTGTTGACAGATTGCATGGTTGCTGAAGGCAATGACCTGTATTGACCTTACAGCCCTGTCTGGCGATGATACAGAAACTAATGTGCAGAGACTGTGCTTCAAGGCAAAGCAACCAATCAGGAGAGACCTTCTGGAAGCAGTTGAGATGCACAAGAAAGGTAGATTTTCATTGACTCTGTACAGAGCAGTCGTCTTGCTTTGAGTTATAATTATAGGTACATGTATTAGGTAGATTTTTCTGGTAATTTCATTTGATTCATGTGTTTTAGTTTGATACTTGGAAGTTCTGAGTGCAACCTACCACTTACAATTAAAAATGATTGCTCTGTTTTAAAGCCATTGGACACTTTCGGTGAACTCTATTGTCCAAAGGCCCACACTTATATATAAAATAATTAACGTGTGAAAATTTAGGCTCAATCGGTCATCGGAGTCGGGAGAAAACAACGGAAAAACCCACCCTTGTTTCCGCGCGTTTCGCCGTGTCATGACGTGTTTAAAATAAATCCGTAATTCTCGTTAACGAGAATTTATATTGTTTTGCTGTTTTCTCAAAAAGTATTTCATGGAATAATATATTAAGAGAAGTCTTTCACCATTGCCTTCTGTAAACCCTGTAAGTTATTTGTAAATCTGTGAACTTTTATTTTTTTTTCTGAACCGAAAGGGTCCAAGGCTTTAATGATTTATATTATAATTTAGAGTACAAACAGTCCAACGATTCCAAGTCAATGTTCAAACTTGCCTGCAACAAAATTCAAGAAGAATATCAAACTTAAGTGTTACCTATATTCTTTTTATTTTTTTATTTTGTGTGTGTAGGTCTAACAGTTGGTGCTGTTTGTGTCTATCCTGCAAGAGTTGCTGATGCAGTGAGAATACTAAAAGGACTGGGAGCTTCTCATATTCCGGTTGCATCAGGTATACAAACACTCTTGTACATCTACAACTTGTTCTTGCACTGATTCATCCTCATAAAAAATGTCATTGCCTTTTCTAAATTGAAGATCAACTCTTTTATTTTCATTAACTCTTTTCCATTTAGTCTTCAAAACCATAACCCCACGCAGGCCTGATACTTCATGGAGGCAACAAAGGCGATTGCCTTCATGCCCCCTGGTCATTGCCTTGTTGCCCTTGAAATGCTCCTGTAGAAATTACCACAATTTCCTCATAGGGTGCCATTTACCAAGGAGAAACTGCCTTGGTGCCCTTGCCCTTTCAAAAACTAAGCATACAGGCATGCTCATGACTGTGGACTTCTTCAATACAACTGCTTATAATTATCTATAGCATAGGTCACAAGTTTTTTTGTTTGTTTTTTTAAATAAAAAAGTAAGACCCTTTAGAGGAAGTTAAAATTGTACTTTACCATAGCTGTAAAGTCAAAAAAGGTTTGCATCATGATTAAAACCTTGGGATTTCTAGAAGAAAAGGTTTGCATCATGATTAAAACCTTGGGATTTCTAGAAGAAAAGGTTTGCGTCATGATTAAAACCTTGGGATTTTTAGAAGAAAAGGTTGGCATCATGATTAAAACCTTGGGATTTCTAGAAGAAAAGGTTTGCATCATGATTAACACCTTGGGATTTCTAGAAGAAAAGGTTTGCATCATGATTAACACCTTGGGATTTTTAGAAGAAAAGGTTTGCATCATGATTAAAACCTTGGGATTTCTAGAAGAAAAGGTTTGCATCATGATTAAAACCTTGGGATTTCTAGAAGAAAAGGTTGGCATCATAATTAAAACCTTGGGATTTCTAGAAGAAAAGGTTTGCATCATGATTAACACCTTGGGATTTCTAGAAGAAAAGGTTTGCATCATGATTAACACCTTGGGATTTTTAGAAGAAAAGGTTTGCATCATGATTAAAACTTTGGGATTTCTAGAAGAAAAGGTTTGCATCATGATTAACACCTTGGGATTTCTAGAAGATGTTATAATATTGATGACATAACCAAAGATGTTTTCCCACTGGTCTTTTTTTATTTAAAGTACTGCAAGAATACTAGAATGACGAAGTTAAGTCCAATGGGGGCTCATGGTTAACTGACCTCCCTGTCAACTTACTGCGACCATTATTTAAAACTAACAAGACGAAAGAGGTCGCGGAACATTTCTGCGCAGCCCCAGTATTTATACGGGCTGTTAAAAAGTCCAATAGGAACAGCACCACGCTGTATATTTGTAAACCCACTGCTACTATTATGCAAACAATAACACTTTCTGTATACGTCACGAAATTTAAGTCCACGTGGAAACGCACAATAGAATTATACAAAGCCAGTCACGTTGACTTTCCACAAGGCCGCGGAAGAAAAAGTCCAGTGGGAACACAGCTAAAAATGTGTGCAAATCCTGATGCCAAAGCTTGTCATTTTATGTCCAAATTGGAAATCACTTATTTGAGTTTTAGTCTTTGTGGACGTGAGCCTCTTTTTCTTCCTTGAGAATTTTTTTTCTTCAATTTGAAGGAAGAAGACTTGACTTACCTTAGATCACATAGCAGTATTGAATTGATCAGATTAAATGTTGATATAATGTCATAATGCTGTTATCAGAATTAATTGCATATTATTTCATTCGACATCACAGGACTAGGGTCATTATTTCTGTTACTGTTTTTCCTACAAGTTATGAACCTTTCAAGTTGTATTAAAATGCAATTACTGGTATGACAAAACTCTTATCAATTGCAATAAAAACTGGAAGTTTCACCTTCTGTAAAACATGTTTTTCCTTCTTGTGTTTGTTTCTCTCCAGTTGCTACTGGTTTCCCTGCCGGTCAAACACACATCAAGACAAGGCTTGCTGAAATCAGAATTGCTGTTGAAGATGGAGCCAGAGAAATTGATATCGTTATCAACAGAGCTTATGCTCTGGCAGGAAACTGGAAAGGCATGTCATTTATTCTTATTTACCCCTAACCTCACTATAAGGTTTTGTTTCTAAAAGTCTTAAATAAGATCAGTTTGGCTGAGCCATTCAACAGAGTCTGTGAGTAAAGTCTTATGGTTTTCTTATTGCAGAATCCCATACTGGAAGGCTCAATAGGACAAAGTAATTGGCACACTCACACCCGGTCTAATGTATGAGAGATAATTTTATTGATCACCATTCAATTCTGTAAAGAATTAATAAAATAGTTTGAGTGGATTGAAAACCACTCTCCAAAAAACTCTCTACATTGAATCAATTATTATATAAATTACACAAATTTGCATATGACTGTTAACATTCTCAAATCAATAACAAGTCAACCATTGAAACAACTTATACTTAAAATCCAACTGTATACAATGTACATGTAACACTGTATTATCTTCATTTATCTTTAATGAGTACAATAAACGTACCACTGTGACCGGATGCAGTTAAAGTCACTGAAAACACCAATGTGGTCACTTTCACAAAGGTCATGAAGGTTAGCAATGAGTGCGTTCAATTAGCTTCCCTGGGTCGACCCTGGTCTGCCCCCGTTCGAATAGCTTTGACCTCATTCCAGGGGCTCACCCGGGTCAGCCCCAAGGGCCCTGCTTGTGATGTGGGTCACTTGGGGCTGGCCCCAGGTGCATAACGTCATCACGAGAGGGTGAGTGATCGTTCGATTAGCTCTTGTCAGGGGCTCACCTGAGTGAGCACCACGGAGTCGACCCAGGGAAGCTAATCGAATGCACCCAGTACATACAGCCTGTCGTAACACAACTTACAGCAGCATGAATACATGTATCCAAAACAATTATCACAGTCATGTAAATATTATACAAGGACTAGAAATAATTCATTGAAAACTATGATGTAAATTAAGCTTGACAGAACCCAGAAAACAGCACAAAATGATGGCCCCCCTACAAACCAATTGTAAAACAAACAGCGTTGTGTAGTGTACATTTTGCCTGAAAATTAATGTGTCTTTTCCGTAGTTATCACTCAATCACATAACCCATTATTATTATTAGACTACATATAACATAAATCAACTCTATAAAACTCGCCCAACAATTCACCATAGCATTATCGGCGGTAAATAGCCCCAAACTGTACTTTCAGCTCATTTCATTTCAACAAACATACATGTCAGCGACTCGCCATCTTGTTCTGCCTTCAGAACCTGCATTTGGATGAGCGCCCACTATTGAAACTAAGCAATCTCAGTTTTACTCAAAACATCCTCCCCCAGAGAGCAATACAGTTGCCTCGAATCTAGGTTCTGCTCCGCTACTAGAACCACATCATCCACCTTCACATTCCGTCTGTCTATGTTCCACTTTCTTCTAGGGACCAACAGTGGAAGTACATCCTGAATCTGACAATTCTTGCTTCAGCGTTGCATTACAGTCTGGATGCAACGACAGCGGCTTGTAACTCAAATGGAGGTACAGACAGATTTGCCAGTGGTGCCACACGAGACTCCCAGCAATGAATCTCACGCTGTGGGTTCCATCATCCTCTTCCCACCTTGTATGTTTGTTAAGCAACTGCACCAAATGCATCTTCTGATGCATCACAAAATAACATAATCTCAGTCGACCTCATTGGTTTCGGCGTTAGACATCTCTCCGAAGATAAACCATTCAGTCGTTCCAATTCAGTAAAAGAATTTTCTCCACTCGGTTCCAACATCAGTACACAAGGATTCATCCCAGCCTATACCAGTTTGCCACAGTTTCTGCATCAAGATTTTGCCTCTGATCAGTAGTGCTCCAGTGAACCCAATTGGATCAAAGACTTTTGCTAATTCACTTAACACCATCCGTTTTGTCATTAGTTCCTTGTCCTTGTTGCTACTGGTTTAACCTTGTACTTCAGAAGATTGACTTCAAATTGACTTGCACCCTCTGCTGCCGTTCACCTCAGGGAAGTCAGTGCCATAGCTGGGGCCGGTTTGTCACCAAAGGTCACTACTTCCTTTACATAAACATCAGGCTCTCTTGACTCGTAACTGCTCCACAGAAATCTATGAACGTGTTTGTCTGCTTCTGGGATCTGGACTTGGTGGTACATTTTTGATATATCGCCTGATATAGCAATTGGGTGTTGCCTAAAACGCAACAATACTCCAAAGAGATCGTTCAGAATGTCTGGACCTTTCTCTCAATATTCGTTCAGAGAATGACCATTGAAGGTAGTCGATGAGTTAAACACAATCCGCACAGGTGTACTTTTCTTCTCGGGACGGATGACTGGGTGGTGTGAAATATAGTGAACTGAACACTTGTAGCTCTTCATCTCTTCAAATCTTAACTTTCTGGAGAGTCCATTTTCCTTCATTCCCTTCATCTGATCATCATACAGTATGGCAATGTTCTCATTCTTCTGCTCAATCGGTACCAGTTTTGCCATACATTGCTTCTTATTGTTAGGCAGCTCTCTGGGATCTCGTTTTCATGGATACAGAACTAACCATCTATCGTTCACTTTGTTGCGTGACTCCCACATGTGGTTATACGATCTGAGAATGACTCCATGTGGTCGTTCACATGGAGTCATTCTCAGATCCTCAGATGGCTTACAGTCGCAATTTGGATGCTTTCTTGTCACAATAAATGAAGGGTTTGATAGTAAAATCCAAGAGAGATTGTTTTTAAGTTTGTTTTGACAAGTCTTGATATGGCCTAGATTTAATGTGGCTTTCATTTTCATCCCTGTATTGTTTACGTGGAAGAAAATTGTTGAATACCTTTTAATAAAAGCTGACATGTCAACAAAAAGTTTACTTGAGAGGTTGTCCTTTTTCTGTCTGTTATCTTAGGTGTGTATGAGGAGGTGAAATCATTCCGCGAAGCCTGTGGGCCAGCTCATATGAAGGCTATTCTAGCAACGGGGGAACTGGGATCACTAACAAATGTCTACAAAGCAAGTCTAGTGGCTATGATGGCAGGTAAGGCAATAGTTACTGGTAACTTAACCAATCAGGAATCTGTTTACACATCATGTGACTACCAAGATGTACTAATTAAGTAGATTGATGAAACTAACGCAATTCAACCACATTTTTGAAAGGGCAAGGGCACCAAGGCATTTTCTCCTTAGTAAAGGGCATCCTATGAGTAAATTGTAAATTTCTACTGGAGTATGTCAAGGGCACCAAGGTATCAACCAGGGGCAACGGAGGCAATCGCCCTTGTTGTCTCCGTGAAGTATCGGGCTTGCCACCATTCCAATTTCTCTACTGCACTGGGGTAGTTGTCAAAACCTAGACCTGTTTACTGTTAGATGTAGGTGTAGTTTCACTAGGATCTACAAAATGCTCTACCTGAGGTTGCTTGTCTCTTTCACTATTTTTGCTATATATTTTGCACATTCTGAATTACTGTTTCAGATCTTGCTAATTCTTGCCTGACAAAGCCTTTTACTGGGATTTGTTGTTTTTACTTTCAGGCTCTGACTTCATTAAAACCTCTACTGGTAAAGAAGGAGTGAATGCCATTCTACCTGTTGGCTTGGTCATGGTACGAGCCATTAGAGAATACTATAAGAAAACAGGTGTCAAGGTATGTTCAATTGAAATAGTAGATTAATGTATTTGTTTCTATTAAATTGGTTTGCAGTGAGGCAGATAGATAGATGGAATTAGCCATTTGCAAATTACATTTGAATAATGTCTGGTTCAATGACTTGCTTAAGCCCCTTTCACACAGGGGCAAACCAATTTAGCAAGGGTCCCTTGCTAAATTGTAGCATGGTTGTAAATTTTTTGAAAATGTACCTTGTGTGAAAGGACGAAAAAATCTAACACTAGCGAAAGTTTTGACCAAGGATGTGGGCTACATCATCCTGTGAAAGAAACCCTTGTTTATTGAGCGTTGCCTAGGTGAAATTGCCCATACAGTGCATGCTATTGTGGGTGCTATCTTGTCCCATCAAGGTGATCAGGATTACCAATGAGTCATATCCCAATGACTTTGTTTTTCAATTTCTTGTTCTGACATCCAGCACCAGCAGTTGGCAGATTTACGATTTTTTGAGACAGTATTTACAATTTTATTTACAAATTTAAGTGGTAACTTGTGATCAAGCATGTAATTGTACCAGACAATATTAAATCCCTAACACTCAAATGACCTATTAAAGTGGCCTTGACTAAGAACTGTTACAGATACAATACAAATGATCGGTAACGAAAGGTTTAAAGGTTGTTACAAAGGCTTGAAAAGGATGTCAGATTGAAGTACTTCTTGGTATGCTTTGAGATACTTGACTTCTGGCTCAAATATTTTAATAAGCAGCATCTGAGAACAATGTTTTACAAACAATTGTTCACAGACTGTCAAGAAAACTTTGTAAAGCTCACAGACAACAAGTGACCTGACAAATACATGAAATAACCAACCTGTGAAAGCTTAAACCTTTGGAGACCACAGCAGCTTGCCCAAAATGCCCATAGCAGTTGCAAGTGGCAAGATCTTGCCTACAACAAAAATCAAAGGTTGTGGCCTAAGGTTATTTACCAATGTTTGTTGTTGTTGACATTTTATCTTGATATAACAATTATTTCTGACAGAATCCCAAATCTCTTTTTTCATATGTATTGGAAAAAATGTTTTTTTTAAACCCCCAACAATATGAGCCAAATCTGGTCGTATTGTGACAATTATACAGAAATGAATGTTCTTTAAAGACACTGTACACTATTGGTAATTGTCAAAGACCAGTCTTCTCACTTGGTGAATCTCAACGTATAAATAAAATCATAAACCTGTGAAAATTTGAACTCAATTAGTTGTCGAAGTTGCGAGATAATAATGGAAGAAAAAACCACCCTTGTCACACAAAGTTGTGTGCTTTCAGATGCTTGATTTCGGGACCTCAAAATCTAATTTTGAGGTCTCGAAATCAAATTCGTGGAAAATTACTTCTCGAAAACTACGTTACCTCAGAGGGAGTTGTTTCTCACAATGTTTTATACTATCAACAGCTATCCATTGCTTGTTACCAAGTAAGTTTTCATGCTAACAATTATTTTGAGGGATTACCAATAGTGTCCACTGCCTTTAAGGTTTGAAGTTTATTTTAATCAGTCATCGGAGTTACAAGATAATGATGATATGTTATTCCTCTTTTAAAAAATCAGAAGATCAAAACAAATTTGTCACTACATTCTCAAACACTATAGCATTTCAGGCAATGTATATGTCAAGTGAATATTACCACTAAGATCATCTTAATATCATGTATTGGGACATTCAGAAAGATCAATGTTCAAAAATTGCTAAAATTAAATTTAAATGTTTTGACCCGCCCACCACAAATTTCGATTTTTAAATATTGAATCTCTTCATAAAATAATCCATACACTGAAGAACAATACATTACAATGCCTCAAATGAACCCAGTTTTAGGTAAAAAGTCTCCAGCATCAGTAGTTTTCAATGGCTTTGTCGAAATTTAGGCAAAAAACTTTGTTGTTTAATCAGGAATGAAATTAGCGATCTTGGACAGCTGGGTAGTTTTGCTTCTTTGATTTTGCTTATAATTATTTAAATAAGAATTTAAACAAAATTTAATAATAATAATAATAATAATAATAATAGTGGCTTCTTATATAGCGCTCAGGTCCGTCACGCAGTGACACTCATGGTGCTTCAACATTATTACCACTGGTCACTGGGCCCTAAATCATTCCTTAAACTATCTCATCTCCCTGGGGAGTATACAGCCAGTGCTCCTAAATATGTTGCGCATCAAAGCTAATCCATCACAAGAACCAACTCTGCCCTCATCACAGGTACCCATTTACCCCTGGGTGGAGAGAAGCAATTATAGTGAAGTGTCTTGCTCAGGGACACAAGTGTCATGACCAGGATCCGAACCCCGCTCTGCTGAACAGAATCACCAGAGCTTGAATTTGATATTCCGTTATTTCTTTGACCCACCCACCCACAATTAAATTTTTGTTTAAATATGTAAATATTTATGTTTTCAATCTTATATTTTGTTCTTTGCAGGTGGGTTTCAAGCCAGCTGGGGGTATCCGTACAGCTAAGGATGCTTGTACATGGTTATCTCTAATGAAAGAAGAGCTTGGTAATGACTGGTTAACCCCAGACCTCTTCCGTCTAGGAGCAAGCTCTCTACTGGGTGATATTGAACGTCAGCTCTTCCATGGTGTAACAGGTCGATATGCTGCAGCTCATGAATTTGCTATGGCATAAATATATTCTATATTCAAAATGAAATTCCCTTGATGGAATGTGTCTGAGTAAGACATGTTAAAGGACCTTGAAGGAACAGTCTCCAACCTTTTAGAAAATGACAAGGGGCTCTCTACTTTTATTTGAATGCAAAATATTAGTAGGTTAGCCCTTTTCACACTACATAAAGCCAATCCTCAGGAAATTCCGTGGAAGTGTTAACCCGACTTCACCCTCTGTTCGTTTGACATTTGATGCAATTTTCCTTGGGAAAATGAACACTCGGCATGCCCTTTGGGTTACCTTCTGTTTAATCCTACTTAAGCCGTTTGGACACTCTTGCCCCCCAGGGATTAACGGCTGGCCTTTTCACATTATGGTCACTGGCAAACCTCGGGGAGTAGCCACCCCTGCTCTGGAGAAGGGGTAAGTGGTAAAACCCTGGGGTGTTCTTGAAATGTGCAGCTTGAACCCTGGGAAATAGGGACCAGTGTGAAAGTGTGCCAGGGTAAAATGTTGGGTACAAACAGTCTTGGGGCCTCCCCATGGCTGTATTCTACGGGGATAAGAGATACAGTGTCAAAAGGGTTTTACAAACAGAGGAAGCTCATTCCTGGGAGCTTTGTAAAGCCATGTTGATTTTACCAAAAGTACTTCTAGTAAGCAAGATCTTGTAGTGCATAGAAACACAAGGACTGGGACAACAAACTTTGCTATACATGTAGCCTTCATGACCTCTGTGAAATTCTAGGCCTTGCGTTGACCACACAGCCATAGTGGGGCAAGTTGGAGCAGCGACCATTAGTCAACCACTAGTCAATGTTCCATGGTTACCTATGCATGCAATACATCCTGGGTACCAGCGAAGTCGCCTAATGGTTGACATTAGTCCCTTGCTTGAACTTACTCTAGGTGGCAGCAAACTTACCAAGTAGATTTCCATTGTTTTGGGCATGCTCTCCAAGAACAACGGATTTACCTGGTAAGTCTTGAATGGTACTAAGGGCCCTTTTGCAAGATATTTGCATTAAATGGAAAGACTCTTGATATTGGGGGGATGGAAACTGATGTTTTTTTTTAATACTCATCACCAAATTAAAATAATTGGCAATCAACAGCAAAAATGTTTCAAGTTTTAATCTAAAATGTACTAACTGCTTGTAAAATATAATGTCATCTCTTCAAAGCAACAAACCTTTCATCCTAGGAGCTTGTACTACATGTTGACCTTTTTCTGACACCCATTGTTCCTTCATACATAATTGCATTTATTTATTGCTAATTCAACTTATCAGGTACATATAAATTAAGTTGCACTGTGAAGAATTTATGAAAATTGATTTCTTACTTTCTTTGTGTGCTGATAGTTTATATGAATGAATGATTCAAAAATGTTCAAAAGGTTGAATTGAGTTCTTACTAATTATGGTGTGATGTATGTGAATAGTTACGGCAGCGATATGTAAGGATTCAGTTGGCATTCCTTTCCCACTGATAGGCTATTGTTATGAATGATCTAGGCCCAATTTCATAGAGCATGACATTTCTTTCTTGATAAAAAAACAAGATTACAAAATTTCTTGTTGTTGCATATTGCTTGTTATTGGTATTCATCTGTTGTTTGCTTATCCTGAAAATCTTGTTGAAATTTGGTTGGTTATCCTGTTTTTATCAAAGGAAGATTATTTATTATTATTTTATTATAAACGTCACGTTAAAAAACATGAAAATCGTTTTCCAGTATGCATCATACAATAAAAACACTGAAAGGAGATAAAATGGTAACAAGAAAGGAAGAACCATAAAAAGAAGATATTTCATGCGTAGCAGCTTTATGAAATTTTGGCCCAGCTCCAATTTCCAATCTCAAAGACTACACTTGGGGTGAACAATTATTGTTATTTTTTTTAATATGTTGTTTTTTTTAAGCAGAGTTCAATATTTGTGCCTTGAATGTGTGGACACATAACCTCGAAGTACCTCGGAGAAAGAAATTATTGATATTTTTAAATACAAGTTTAAAGTTTATTCTATTAAAAACTAAACACTGACAACAAAATTGTGTAAATAAAATTCGGTGAGAGGTTAATGAGAGAAAACATGTCCTGCTAATGTTCGATTGTAATCATGAAAAATAGATGAGTAATAAATAGATTCAAAAATCTATATAAAAGAAAGTGATTGTCAGTATTTTTGTTAATTCACTTACAAAAGAAAAATAGGTAATACTATAAAAAGGATTTCGAAAAATATCCTCGCGGTCTCCCCTCATTACCAGTTTGTTGACGCATTTTTTTAACCAATTCTAAGTTTGTTTTTTTCTTAATGTTGGTCAACTACCCTGTCTGCCCTGATTAAACTACGAACATAAAACCCAGCCGTATTACACCATACTCGTAAGACTGGTAACGATTTAATTTACTGTGAAGTCTACAGTGTTGGAGAGTCACTGAATGGGACAGCAATATCATTTATCATGCAAGTAGTTCAATAGGTTCGGATTACAAAAGGGTTGGCGTGGAAATTGTTGAAATTAGCAGACCCGTAATGTAGATTTATTACTTAAATTTTCGGACGTACATTGTCGTCAATTAAACTTTGCCGAAAGTTGGCGAAAGTTTCATAAGTTTGTTACTTAAACGTTTCATTATATGCTGTATAAGAGAACCAAGTTAACATATATACTGGGTTGTCTTTTCCAGACCCATATTTTATATATTGTTGCATCAAACTTCTTCACCGCCATCAAGGTTTTACCGAACCCTATGAATAAAGGTCCACCTTAATTTCATTCATCGTGACCGCTCGGCAGCATTCCTTTCGAAGAACCTTTTATCATTTCCTCCAATGCCGTGGTCGATACTGAACAAATAATGACTGAACAAGCAACCTGTTCTCAAATTGATCCGTAATTGATTAATCCATTCATTTACAAGGACTAGTCATAGTGATGCATGAATAATCAACCATGTGCTCTTCTTGTTGTCTGTGTATAGCAGCCACCTTAGAGTAGGTTTCTAACAAGTTCTTGTCAAAGGAGTAAAGTAGCCTCATGTAATAACGAACAAAGTGGGCCTTGAATTATTTAAAGTTCATTGAATATAAGTGTCATGAAAGAATAATGCCAGTGGCAACGTTACTGTTGCGTGCATAATATTATAAGATACAACTGAAGAATGTCTGTTTCGGTTTGCGAGGCCATCAACGCAACGTAATGAGATTAAAGAGTCAAACATAATGGATTACTAAATTTCAAAACAAGAAAACTTTGTGTAAACTATTTGTTTCTAATAATATTGGAACAATATTGCGCCATGTTACCACTAGGTAACAAACTAATAAAACGTAGGCTTATACTTGGTGTATAAATCACCCAGGATCACATGTGGAGGACATCGTAATTTGAAGACGGTTGTAAAACTGTTGTACCCCTGGACTAATCCTGGTCATTGCAAGATGTTCTTACTCTCCGAAGATTAAAACAAAAACAAACTGTTGCTTGTTTACTTAAAACTGCTGCAAACAATCAATACAACGATCACAAAACCATCACATTAAGTCAAACGGTAAAAAAAAATGCTTGTAGTGAAAAAGTTCTCGTAGATTGATGCTTCAATAAGCTGGTAGAATATTTCCCAAACAATTTGATACTATCCCTGATTCCCTGTAGAAACGGAACTTAAAAACAAAATCATATCCTAATTTGCCCACCCAAGTCAGCTGTATTTATTTTGATTAGCTGCTGTGAATCACATTGCTGAACTTCTATTGAATTGATTTGCTGTAGGCTACGTCATTCGTAAAATAATATTTTCTAATGATGTTTCAGACTTTGCCCTACGAAGATTATCTTTTAATAATTACAGCCAACAAAAACTAATCCTCGTCCATCCTGTTCAATTCACCAATCACCCCCACCAGGATTTAAGCCTACCGGGTTAACGATTTGATTTATCATTGATTTTACTTTGTTTCTCTCTTTGATGTAATTTTGGTGCGTTTTAAACTCATATCTTAAGTTTGTAGGTATAGGGTTCCCGGTAAAAAGTCTACTGCAACCCTCGGAAGGTCCCCGCCGTTGTCCAGTGGCGGCCGCAACGGGTGACTGGTCCACTACTCGTGTTCTGTGGCTATGCTGAACAGTACGATATGTCATGATCACATTTTTAGACACCAGCGATCAGCAAACAAACCCACCACGAACTTTTGTGTTTTTGTAATCGATTTCAGCCAGGGGCATTTGATCTATAAAGTCACTGTGTATCGATGACACTAGTAAGCCGGTATGGGATGTGGCCTGTATCCTGGCCATGAAATGTTCATCTACGCTATAATGATTGGAGAAAATGAAGTTGTGTTAGTCTTTTTGTGAACTTATAAATATAAGAGCTGTGAGAAGTTTTGTGATAAGGACGGCATCTTCTGAGCAAGAGAACATCATGGATGAGGCATCTCCAGAACCCGGTCACCTACCCCCTGACAGGTAAATACGCAACATTATAGTAACGTCATTTATAGCGACAAAAATACTCCGTTATTTTACATAATCTATCTAGTTTTTGTTCGCTTAGGCCAAGTAAGTTTTTGCAAAATAAGGTGTTTAGCTTTTGGTAACTTTATTGAAGCAATCAAAAGGAAAAACGCTGTTATAGTAGTTATTGAATTAAACGTTGTGGATTAAACGTTGTGGATTATCCACAACGTTTAATGCAATACCTACCATAACAACGTTTTATCTTTTAAAACAAAATAACAATGTATATTACTTTATAAAGCACTTGGTATAGGATTAAAGGAACAAGCTCAGGGTTAAAAAAATGAAACAAATAGATAGAAAACAATTGCCACCCAGTAGTGGTATACATCGAGAGCATATAATATATAACTTTTCTTGGGCTAATGCTATTAACAGCTACCTAAACGCTGCATTATGGTCAGATACATTTAAACACATTTAAACACATTTAAAAAATAATGTATATGGAGGCTAATGACGAAGATATGAAATGAAACGACTTTGGCAAAGTGTTGATTGGCGAAAGATCAAAAAAGTAAATAATACTAAAAACAATGCATAATGTCAGCATTATTTTCACACAAACCAGATAAATGAAAAAAAGTGAACGTCCTTTAAACTTGGGAATTCTATATCAAGTTATAATGTTATTATAGCTGATTACAAAAATCATCTGAAATCGAAGGGGTTTATGAAGTTTATGTCTCTGAATATGTGAATTCAGGTATCTTGACCAAAATGCAGAATGAAACGATGTTGTAGAATTGACAAACACCTCATGTTTCTTAATATTCATTTTTTTCCCACAGCATTCAGGAGACGATTTCCAGACAGTGGCTAAGCAATCTCCGAGACGAACCGTCTTTCCAAAGGGGACTTGAGACAGGGTTGTTTCTTCAACAATTTACCAACAGTGTCAACCGCGCCCTCCACAAACAAAACTGTACATGTGCCGGGAAGACATACACAACAGATGAGCTACGAACATTGAGCAACCCCGCCCTCTTTGCTTCAAACACTGGTCTGTCTAACACAGGGAGACATACAACAACACTTCCCCCCATTGATGATGTGGCAGGCGTTAAAAATGCAGCCATCGAAATACAGTCTGCAAGCAATTCCCCTTTAAAGGTTCACCTTGAACGTGAGAGCAAGAAACTTACTGGGGTAACTCTGAAACAGCGACCCCAGGTATCGAAGCCTCTTGGAGGACTTCGAGCTTCAGAGAAAGAAAAAAAGGAATTGAAACTGCCGAATATCATGGACATCATGGACATCAGTGGAAATAACTGGAAGATTATACAGGACGGCTCCAAAAACAGGCACCCCAGTAGAGCTGCTCGATTTGACAGTAAACTTTTTGAAGAGCAAAGTGCGATGGGAAATCGGTCCCCTCCAAAGACGCCTGGGGCTTCAGTAATGGGGCATGCTGGGGAGGGAAGTCACCAAGGAGGTAGGGCTAACGGGACAGCTTTGAACACACCTCTTGCTGTTACGGTGCCTGTCGCAGAGCCGTTCAATTATACAGAAATTGATAATAGGCCCACTTCAAAGGAAACATCAGATTCTCCAGCTTCGCTTAAATTGGACGAGCAACCAAAATCCCCCGGTGATTATTTACCAGAACTTGAACCAACTTGTACCCTAGCGCATATAAAACAGTCCCCACGTCTCACTGCCGAATCAATCCAGTCTTCATACGACGAGGCTGAGCGGAAAGCATTGCTTTGCCAACTGAACTCAGCAGTGCGAACAGGTAGAATTCCTTATTCTGAGTTCTTGAAAAGGGTATCTCTTCTTGCCCCGAGTTTTAAACTTGACAAAGTTCGGGATAAACGGGTTCGAACCTCAAGTATGGAACAGGCGATACCTGAGCTAAAGAGGCAGGCTACTCGACACAATGGAGACCAGTGGACACAAGAGCAGAATATCCTCAACACAGATTCAAACGGCACAGTTGCAAACACTCTAGCGAGCTCAAGCTACACTGGAATCTATGCCAAAGAGCCAAATACAAGGTTTCCACCAGAGTTGCAAAAGCTGTATGCTCGAGGTGGGCTCAAAGTAACTACCTTAAAAATTGACGTTGGAGAGTCACTGCCGGAAAATTTCCTCACCAAAGATAAAGAAGAGCTTCGAATCTTGTATCCGATGTATGACTCACGTGTTGAACTAGAAAGGGAAAAAAATGTCGCAAGAATAAACTCATTACAGTCAAGAGACAAACCTCAGGGCATCTACCCTATGAGAAACAAAAATGGCATTTCAAGTGATATGTTTTTATTCCCGTCCAATAGCACCTTTCCCGCGCAAAGTGGTGCTGACGATTTCAGACTTAAATTTAAGGTGAAAAGGGGCTCTGATGCTGGGCGAGACCGAGACGGTAAGATCTATTTTATTCACGGGAAACAATCTATATCAAAAGAAGGGGAGGTAATTGATCTTCCTCCGACGAGTTCATTGAGACGCATCAGCGGTTCAGACAGTCGAGATGGCTTAAACCCATCTAGAAACTTTCCAAGGCAGCCACCGACAACACCTGCCGATGAACGTCGTCAAAGCCATGATTTAGGTAGCGAATTAACCACCAGGCCGATCCCCACCACCATCATTGTCAGCTCTGCTGCTGACGAGAACTTTTCAGAACACGGAAAACAACTTGAGAATTCGACAACCAAAAGTCTGGGTAGAATTCAGGAGGATCCGCTTGATGCCGTCTCTCATGCAAACACTTACGGAACTGACCTTCATTCCAAGAGATTCGCAGATATATTTGAGGAGAGTCCGCACGAAGGTCCGACACCTATTGAAGACCCCATCAATGTTATTTTCCCAACTGGAACATCTAGTAGGAATCGTAAGCGAGTCTCGTTCCATCAAGAGAGGGCTGGGGAGACAGATGGGGATGACACCGACTTCACAAAGTCTCGCGAGACCTTGCAATCTATTGCCACCAACGAAAAGCCCTCAACGCCAGATCGTCTCCAAGTGGCATACACCATAAGTGATGATCGTATTACGCTATCGGACGGCCAATCAGCTAGTCGAGGCGACGAACTCAAACCAGCAGTTAAATTATTAGAAATTGACGACAGTATAAGTGTAGGAACTTTTGAGTCTCTGACAAGAAGACCGGTTTTATATCAAGATTTGCATATCTGGAACCGGGACACTAATGGCGTTCATCAGACTGCTGTTAATAATACATCACTCAGTGAAATTCAAAATCACGGTCCAGTCTCTGTTAGTACAAAGCAAGTTGTGTTTGTAAGTCCTGCCCATAATATACAAGAAAAATAAGTACATAATACTATAGTATAATGATAATAATAATAATGTAAACCATGTGGTCAGTTGCCATTCTGGTATGCTCCTTACTCTATGCTTAGAACATTATTATTAAAGACACTGGACACTATTGGTAATTGTCAAAGACAAGTCTTCTCACTTGGTGTTTCTCAACGTACGCATAAAATAACAAACTTGTGAAAATGTTAGCTCAATTTATTGGTTGACGAAGTTGCGAGATAATAATGAAAGAAAAAACACCCTGGTCACACGAAGTTGTGTGCTTTCAGATGCCTGACAGGGCACACTGAAAAGTGAAGTATCTTTGAGAGAGGATGATAGTGCTCCTCGATTGATCCAAAAAGCAAATTAATGTATGGGTAAAAGCCAGAATTAACATTTTTTTTCTCCGATGCAAATTTAACATAATTATTATATCGTTTTGGTACCCGCTGCCAACACATAGAATTCAAACTGCCTCTAGCTACCGGGCAACCTCTGTAGTCTAGTTGGTAAGACACTGCTCTAGAATTGCAAGGGTCGTGGGTTCGAATCCCACCCCGGTAATATGCCTGTGATATTCTTGTCCACAGGACTCGGGAAAGTACTGAGTATACAGTGCTAACACACATCGGTCTATGGGTACAGGACTCGGGAAAGTACTGAGTATACAGTGCTAACACACATCGGTCTATGGGTACAGGACTCGGGAAAGTACTGAGTATACAGTGCTAACACACATCGGTCTATGGGTACAGGACTCGGGAAAGTACTGAGTATACAGTGCTAACACACATCGGTCTATGGGTACAGGACTCGGGAAAGTACTGAGTATACAGTGCTAACACACATCGGTCTATGGGTACAGGACTCGGGAAAGTACTGAGTATACAGTGCTAACACACATCGGTCTATGGGTACAGGACTCGGGAAAGTACTGAGTATACAGTGCTAACACACATCGGTCTATGGGTACAGGACTCGGGAAAGTACTGAGTATACAGTGCTAACACACATCGGTGTAAGGGGAAAGTACTGAGTATACAGTGCTAACACACATCGGTGTAAGGGGAAAGTACTGAGTATACAGTGCTAACACACATCGGTCTATGGGTAAAAAAAAAAAATTAAAGGGGCACACCGGCTCACCGTTTACGCAATTTAGTGGTGTAGATTCATAACTAATGTTTTTTATAGATGGTTGCTGTACAAAAAAATCATCAAAACGGCACGTTATTAGCGAAAGATGGTTTTAAAAATTTAACATCTAAACAAAAAAAATACACATTAAAGGAACAAGTTGCCTTGGATCGGTCGAGTTGGTCTTTGAAAAGCGTTTGTAACCGTTTGTTATAAAATGCATAATATTATGATTAGAAAGATATTATGATCCACACAAGTATTACTCGAAATTGCGTGGTTTTCCTTTTAACTCGTCGACGAACACGGCCGACCGTGTTAGTTCGCAAAGTTAAAGGAAACCCACGCAATTTAGAGGCAAATGTGTGTGGATCATCGTATTCTACTTTTACAACATCTTTTTAACCATATGCATTTTATAACAAACGGTTACAAACGCTTTTCAAAGACCAACTCGACCGATCCAAGGCAACGTGTTCCTGTAATTTAGTCCTGCACTTTTTAGCATGCTGAGGCAGTGCACCCAACGTTTTTTTATAGTCTTTCTTCGCAGTCGTGCACAACTTGTGCCACACTATATGCATAAAAAGGGAATGTATTAGTGTGGTGATCACTCTTAGAATGATGGCAATATCAACTATTGGTTATAGAAACCTACAGCAGTTTTAGACAATAGGCCTATAAATCATTATAAGAATGTTTTTGTCTTCGAAGTAATTTTGGTTATGTAAACACCAGTGGTAAAAACATAATAAGTTTGTATGCACCTACCTTTAATCTGAGTAACGCTTCTCAGATTGTGTATTCCTGTTTGGGATTATTCTTCCAGGTAAACATTCGCTCCAGATTTTGGCGATATCTCAAAAAGACGACTATCTTTTGAAATGAAAATTTCACATGATTGCATGCGTCATCAAAGGTATACATTGCCTTTACAATAATGCAGTAGACTTAAATACTCACTATTATAAACTCGTACGAATGAATTTTGTAAAAAATGTTCAATTATTTTGGGATGTTTTCATGAACTTATAATTTTCATTGTGAATAAATTAATTATGCAATCAACCCATTGTATCCATAGAGTTGAACATAGTAAACCATTCCAATTTTTACGGAAAAAATGCCTGGTCGGGGCAGAGGGTGTTGGGGTGGGCACGGGACAGGGGTGGTCAGCCGAAACATTTGCAACTAATTGCCTTTGTGTTAAAACTTTAAAAGTGGAGGAGCAGATATGGGTGACATGCTGTGAAGTGGGTGCGGCGGACGAGCCCAGCTCCTTATAATCGCCCGCTGGGAGATGGATAGCAATAAGAAACTAAGACCAAAGATGCTTGTCGGAGGGAGGTATTGCCCCAGAAAATCTGTTAACAGGAATTTGCTGTAACTGTAAGGCAGTGCCAAACGATGAAATGTAGCTGTATGAAGGCTGGCATGTCATGTGTGTCTGCATGTGAGTGTGCTGTGGACATTGCTCCAATGGAGCAGAAGTAGAAGAGGAAACTGAATTCAAGCCGATTGTTTTGGCCAAATTTATTGACCTGTAAGTTCCCGGTAGTTTTACTGATCAAAGCATTGCACTTCCACTTAACGTGTCTTGAACCAAACTGAGCCTTAAAATAGTGTGATACACTTTAATAGATACATAGTAACGTGTAATGATAGTTTACAAAAATTACATTGAAATTTGTGTAATGACCTCTTTGATCGCCTGTAAACAAGCGCCATGTCTTCAGTCATGCTTAACTTTTCACAGGATGATAAAATGACAAAATAAACAAGCACATACAGAATTTAAAATTAAATGTCCTTTCATTTGATACCAAACACAACATACTTTAGGCAAATTTGGGGGTAATTAACCTCCAGGTTTTAAACCCCCGGGGAAACACCCATACCTACCAAATATCAGTTGAAACCAGCTTCTTTCCAATTTTTTCCCCAGATTTGCTGGAAATGTTGCTAATTTTGGGTTACTTACTGAAGAAAAGTGAATTAAAGACCATAGACACTATTGGTATTGTCGAAGACCAGTCTTCTCACTTGGTGTATCTCAACATATGCATAAAATAACATCCTGTTAAAATTTGAGCTCAATCGGTGGACGAAGTTGCGAGATAATAATAAAAGAAAAAACACCCTTGTCACGCGAAGTTGTGTGCTTTCAGATGCTTGATTTCGAGACCTCAAATAAACTTGAGGTCTCGAAATCAAACTCGTGGAAAATTTCTTCTTTCTCAAAAACTACGTCACTTCAGAGGGAGCCGTTTCTCACAATGTTTTATACTATCAACCTCTCCCCATTACTCGTTACCGTAAGTGTAGCTGCCAAGGCAATTGTTATCCGACGTATTCGTTTTGTTTACTGGACCTCACCGCTCACCGCGGCATCAAGCAGCTGACTACCAACCCCACTCGCTGTATGACCCCGCTCCCTCGGGCGCCCCACCCACTCTAAAATTATATGCGCCCTCTATTGACATTTACAAAAATATTGTTCGCCAACGTGTCATCGCGTACAAAAACAGGATATTCGCAAGACTGAGGGGCTTTTTATTCAACATAAATACTCATTTTTGGTAAGTTCTTTTTATTTTTCTTGTTTGTTTTTAAACAACTATTTTGTGATGAAACGTCATCTGGCCAGGGCAGTTCTGTTTGATGAGTGATACTTAGCGAATACACCCCATCCAAAAAGCCGACAGTGCCACCGACAGGCGACGCACACACTCGGCTCAGACTCAGACTCGGAGATCTGAGAGAGAGGCAGTGGTGGGCCAGTTTACGGACAATGTTAAACCATGGGCTAACTGCGCCAAAATAGCAAAATGGGCAAATTTAATAGATTACTTTAACAAAAATCCATGATCTTATGTTTGTATGTTTCCAATGGTTTAGTTTAGAGGTTTGTTGTACAAAATAATTAATATAACAACACTAACTACACTACAGCAACACATCTTAGTTTAAATTTAATTAATATTTATAATTAGGCAGATCCACTAATTTTGAAATAATCTGATGAAATTAATTTTGGCATAGGCATAGCTGGATATGTCTCTTGTAAACATTCAATTTGACGCCTCATTTGTTCGGGTCGGGTCATGCCAGGTCAAAGTTCAAAAACTTTGCAATTGTTTTCATTGTGTTTTGTTTGGTAATTAAGTTCAAGCATACCTGTTGGCCAAACACTATATCAACACACGCATAGCGCGACCCCAACCCGTTTGGAAAATCCCAGCTGTATCACTGTCTTGAAAAGGCAATCGCGACAGACCACAATGACCAAACCTTTTGAAAAAACAATCATTTGATAGCTTAATTTCAACTATTTTGAATTGTCATTCAGACAACAATTGTCTCCATTATAATTCCAATTTTGCACTTTTCCATAAAATCAATGTACAAATGTGCACATAGGCTTACCAGTCTTTCTTCTCCACCAAAAAATTTTGTCTGATTTCTCTGCGATGGGCATAAAAGGTATCAGAAAAAGGCCATAGGCCTAATTGAAAGTATATCTGGTTATTCTCGACTCATGAATGAACTGTGTAACATCAAATAAAACAAAGGGCATCCTCTATTGGTAGTGACCGTCCCTACTTTAATTCATTTAAATTTATACTAAAAAAACGGGTTTGTGCCTTTTCCAGTCAACTTGCCCCCCCATTACTCCTAATGAACCTCATAGTTCTAGGAGTACCCCCCATCATCCCATGCCCCCCCCCCCCGACTTCAATATGCTACATTATGCTATTCATTTTTATAGGTCATATAAAATTATGTTTGGCGCACAAGATTGTAGACGCGAGTCAACGTTTTAAGCTTAAGCATTTAATAAACAGTATTGAAACACTCGAAACTCAAAACTAATCAATCAATGGAAAGGTCAATAACGCCTTTAAATGCATGTGTAACAATTACCTCCGCCCCAACAATTGACAAGTTTATTTTCTATAAAACCCCCACCTCGGACAAAGATATTGATAAAATGGGGACACCGCCAACATAAGGCCAGAAAGCTAAGTTACAGGCCACGTTAATCCGGTAGTCAATGGTTCAAATCCTACTCGGGTCAATTGGTCTTTGTTCAACCCCAAAACAGTATGCTGAAAACAAGATCAAATGTTTGTCCTGACCTGTGTGTAGGTTTTTCATTGTTGGACTGTCAGTACATTGGCTTAAGCTTTGACAGTCAAATTTTTGCATAACAGTAATGCCTTTGATTTTCTTTTCTTAATTTACAAATTGTAGACTTGCAGTCACCACCAGAGTCAAGATGGCGTCATCGGAGCACCCCTCTTATACATTGATCAACATTAGCATGGATGTAGAGCCTCCCAATGAAATAGCCCTCAAAGGAATCATTGGTGAGTTTGGAAACGACTTTTTGTTAATTTTGTTTTGAAAGTATGACATACATGTAAATATCTAGATCTGAAACTAAGTTTTTATTATGTGAAAGCTTTGAAAGCTTTTTGTGGAAAGATGTTGGTTTATTGAATATAATTTTAAAGAAAATTCTTCTTTAAAAAAGGAACAAATAAGCTATACCACATTGTATTATTTGGGCATAGAGACATTATCCAAAAAGTATATTCAATGATTTCACTGAAATATTTGATGGTTTGTTCCTCAGAGAATGGTGACACAAAGGCAAGGACTGATGCATTGAAGAATCTGATTTACATGATATTGAATGGAGAGAAGATGCCAGGCATGCTAATGTCTGTTATTAGATTCCTCCTCCCTATGCAGGTAGGATTGATGTCCAAATCTCATTCCTAGCCCCAAGCAGCCATAAGTTAGCTGGATTGCCATTTCCAGAAGGTGTACCTTTGACGCCCAGTCAGAACACCTGTGTCCATTAGCAAGACACGTAACTGTTGCTTTGTCCTTCGGATGGGACATAAAGCCGTTGGTCCAGTGTGTTGTGTAATGCACGTAAAAGAACCCAGTGCACTTTATCAAAAAGAGAAAGGGTTTGCTCGGTGTTCTTGGTTTGATTTGCAGCATATTGCGCCACAGCACCTTGTAAACCATAACATGATGCTAAGTAAAATGGGTAGGTCTCATAATTCAAACGTAGTCCCACACAGTCCCTGGCTGTGCACTCTGTAGAATAACAGATTTTGGGGATGAGTGTACATATACACCTAAAATCTAAGCACAGAGTAAGATTATTTATTAGCAACAACCAATATGAATTGATATGGAATAGAATGTAGTCATGGTAGCGGTCAACATGATTTATAAACCACAGTGCACTTGACATGTATGTAATAAACTTGTGCGGCGCATCTTTTAGGGGATGGCTAGGGGGTTAGAGTGCCGGGGTTGAAGGGAAAGCATTTGGGGTGATGGTTGTCTTGAAAGTAGAACTCTCAGTACTACTCACAGTCAAAACCTTGCAATCTTACATTCACCTGTTTTTCTGTGTAAACAACAATGCATAATCCCCCCAAAACATGTTATGCCAAACAAACTGTAGGATTGTTGCTATTCAAAATTTACCTGTAGTTTACACATACTTTGGCTGTAGTGGAATCAACCCCTGTATTGAACTGTTTGTTATTCAGGACCACACCATTAAGAAGCTTCTCCTGATATTCTGGGAGATTGTTCCCAAGACACACCCAGATGGCAAACTCCTACAGGAGATGATCTTAGTATGTGATGCCTACAGGAAGGATCTTCAGCATCCTAATGAGTTCATCCGAGGATCAACTCTTCGTTTCCTGTGTAAGCTGAAGGAAGCTGAGCTTCTAGAGCCTCTAATGCCAGCCATTCGACTCTGCTTGGAGCATCGTCACAGCTATGTGAGACGGAATGCTGTCATGGCCATCTTCACCATTTACAAGTAAGATATTGTTGCAACAAAGTGTCACATAGAGTAAAGTTGGAATATTCAGTGACTGGAATGAGTCCCAGTTCTAGTTGAGATTGACTTGTATATAACCAGTGTTCACCATTAACATTGGTCTGCTGGCCAAATGCACGATAAAACACCCATGGACCAGTCAGAATTCTCTTCTGGTGGTCAAGCTGGCTAGTTCAGTGTTAAAAAGCATCACTATTTTATTTGAAAGATTAACCAGTGAAAGAAAACTAACGGACTAGTGAATAATGACAAGCTAACTGGTCCTGCTGGCCAGTCACTAAAAACATTAGTGCAAGCCCTGAAAACTGAATGTTAATCAGTTGTAATAAATACAATCAGATATAGATCTATGTTGAGTTGCAATAGACCGATCCAGTAGGCTCCGCCCACGACGCGCGTGTGAGCAAAAACACGTGGGGCTCTCCAATGCCTTTCTGCACAACTCTGTCGCGCGTGTCAAGATACGCGCACGCATGTCGGACCTTACTTGTTGGACCTTCGTTGCGTTGTGATTGGTCAACACGCAATGGGGCGGAGCTTAGTGGATCGGTCTATTATCTTTGCTGATGTGTAGCAAACAAAGTCCGAAGTCTCTGACACTGTCCTTGTCCTTGAGTCTATCCAAAGACGGTGATTAATATCAACATACCGGCCTTGTGGATGATATTGAATGGTCAGATAGTAGGAGGGTTGACTGTTTGCAGTCCACACAATATCATATTTTATGCTGCCATATGTTATCTACCATTCAAAACCTCAGTGGTTGATATTTGGAGAGTTAATTTATTTGTAGAAATAGAAGATTGGAAATCAATCTCATTTAAAGGGAAGGTAATCGCCCTTTAATCTAATGGCAATACAAACTGACTTGGTTATAAGTACATCAGCCTTTAAACTAATGGCAATACAAACTGACTTGGTTATAAGTACATCAGCCTTTAAACTAATGGCAATACAAACTGACTTGGTTATAAGTACATCAGCCTTCGATTGTATAAACCATTTTGAGAATCATTTCACTTTGAGTAAATGTGGTTTTGGAACCAGAAACCAGTTTTACTTATAAATTCCCTAAAATTTGAATCTCAGATAAGTTTCTCGGATTGTGTATTCAAATTACGGATTATTCTTCCTACGTTTTCATAACTGCTCCGAATTTGCAGCGATATTTAATAACACGACCACCTTTTGAATTGAAATTTTCACTGTTTAGTTTTACTATATATCAACATTAATATAGGTTTACAACAATCAAATGGTTTCAAAACCAAAAGTATATTTTCCCGAATTCTGTTTACACATATGTAGTGTCACAGGACCATGTGGCCATGACAAACAAAATATTTGATCTAAATTTCATTACATGTATTCTTTTGCAGGAACTTTGACTTCCTTATCCCGGATGCTCCAGAATTGATCCACACCTTCCTAGAGCAGGAACAAGATGCTTCTTGCAAACGGAATGCCTTTATGATGTTAATCCATGTTGATCAAGATCGTGCACTGGATTACCTAAGTACTTGCATTGATCAGATTCATTCCTTTGGAGATATTCTACAGCTGGTGATTGTAGAGCTGGTATACAAGGTGTGTATAACGGGGGCAGGGGGTGCTGATTGTAGAGCTGGTATACAAGGTGTGTATAAAGGGGGCGGGGGGGGGGGGGGGGGGGGGGCTGATTGTAGAGCTGGTATACAAGGTGTGTATAAAGGGGGCAGGGGGTGCTGATTGTAGAGCTGGTATACAAGGTGTGTATAAAGGGGGCGGGGGGGGGGGCTGATTGTAGAGCTGGTATACAAGGTGTGTATAAAGGGGGCAGGGGGTGCTGATTGTAGAGCTGGTATACAAGGTGTGTATAAAGAGGGCAGGGGGTGCTGATTGTAGAGCTGGTATACAAGGTGTGTATAAAGGGGGCAGGGGGTGCTGATTGTAGAGCTGGTATACAAGGTGTGTATAAAGGGGGCAGGGGGGTGCCGATTGTAGAGCTGGTATACAAGGTGTGTATAAAGGGGGCAGGGGGTGCTGATTGTAGAGCTGGTATACAAGGTGTGTATAAAGAGGGCAGGGGGTGCTGATTGTAGAGCTGGTATACAAGGTGTGTATAAAGGGGGCAGGGGGTGCTGATTGTAGAGCTGGTATACAAGGTGTGTATAAAGGGGGCAGGGGGTGCTGATTGTAGAGCTGGTATACAAGGTGTGTATAAAGGGGGCAGGGGGTGCTGATTGTAGAGCTGGTATACAAGGTGTGTATAAAGGGGGCAGGGGGTGCTGATTGTAGAGCTGGTATACAAGGTGTGTATAAAGGGGCAGGGGTGCTGATTGTAGAGCTGGTATACAAGGTGTGTATAAAGGGGGTGGGGGGCTGATTGTAGAGCTGGTATACAAGGTGTGTATAAAGGGGGCAGGGGGTGCTGATTGTAGAGCTGGTATACAAGGTGTGTATAAAGGGGCGGGGGGGGGGGGGCTGGGCTGATTGTAGAGCTGGTGTACAAGGTGTGTAGAAATAAGTTCAGAGTGATGGAATAACACTTAGCAGGTATAACAATAATTAGCGTGCATGCAGCACAGCCATAATATCTAAAATGCCATTTCTGAAGGTCACCAATTTTAGTTTAAGAATTTGGCTCTTGTACACAAGAAAAAGGTACCGTTATTGTTGAATTGTTTTCCTTTGGGACATCTGACTGCAGGTAAAATAAGTTTTGTCAGTTTTCTAACGTCTTATGTTTGGGCTTTCTAGCATAATTATTGCATGCACAGATGTGTAGAGATTCTATTATATTATTATGACTTTGTAATTGTGTGTAGGTATGCCATACCAATCCATCGGAGAGAGCCAGATTCATTCGATGTATCTATAACCTGCTTCAATCATCAAGCCCTGCTGTACGCTATGAAGCAGCTGGAACACTAGTCACACTCTCCAGTGCACCTACAGCTATTAAGGTCTGTGTCTATGCTGTGCAGGATATTTTCCCACTTCAGTCTGTTTTCCGATTTTGTTTCCCCGCATAAAAATCATTAATACTGTTATGAGTAATGCATGATAAGTCTATTAGAATCTACACCATGTGTACATATACAGGTCAGCCCTTGTACTTCGAAAACTATTCCTACTTCAGACATGCCAACTAGTACGTTTTTCCCGTATTTCGTACGGGTTTTTGTAAAAAATACGGGTATACGAGTTTTGCAAAAAAAAATAAGGTTTTGAGCATCGCCACCGCAAAAATACAATTTTATCCCAGTTGGCCGTCGTGCCCTTTTTTAACTCAAGTTCAATATTTTTTATTGACACAAAGTTTTCGGCCGACTACTTGCGGCCGATAATGATTATCCAGTGAACTATATTATTCCACGGGGGTATTCCTTATTCAACTTTCACCACACATCGAGCGAGCACAACGGAGATTCCAATTTATCTGACGTCCCGATTTCACAGGGAACCAGTCTAACACAATTCATTGAACAACAGAGGGCGCTGTTGTCAAATGCCCTTATATGGTATCGGTCGTTTTGTGAACGGACGAATCGTGTTTGCAAAAGAATTAAAGATATAGAGCGCCTGAAGCGAGATTTTTATAAGATAAATTTAAGAACTATGCCCCCAAATACAACAAACGAAACTTTTTGGGATGATTTTTTTTTGTTTTTCGTCTTCTTTATTGAAATTAAATTGGTTTCGTTTTGTACTTGTCTTCTTTTGACAAAGAAAATGATATTTAATTAATTGACAAGGGTTTCTATATGAAATAGGATATGATTAATCAATGTCTTTAAGACATAATTTATCATTATCTTTTTTTTCATACAAAACCTGTTCCATTGGGTTAACCACCCGTAGGGAAACCTCTTTTAAATTTTTTAAATTTTTTAAATTTTTGTATTTTATTTTTATTTTTATTTTTATTTTTATTTATTTTTCGTCAAGTTTTAATTAACTGGTTTAATTAGGCTGTTTGATAACTAAATGCCTGTCTCGGGGCTTAAAACTACGTTTACGCGTGTTTAAAAAAAATACAGGTTTTTGATGCAAAATACAGGTTTTGGGGTTTCAGAATACAGTTTTGTGATCCCAGAGGTTGGCATGTCTGCTACTTTTTTCCAAGGACCAAATACCATGCCTGCTATGCTTGTATACTTTGTCCAAGGACCAAATACCATGCCTGCTATGCTTGTATACTTTGTTCAAGGACCAAATACACTGTACCATGCCTGCTATGCTTGTATACTTTGTCCAAGGACCAAATACTATGCCTGCTATGCCTGTATACTTTGTCCAAGGACCAAATACTATGCCTGCTATGCTTGTATACTTTGTTCAAGGACCAAATACACTGTACCATGCCTGCTATGCCTGTATACTTTGTCCAAGGACCAAATACTATGCCTGCTATGCCTGTATACTTTGTCCAAGGACCAAATACTATGCCTGCTATGCTTGTATACTTTGTTCAAGGACCAAATACCATGCCTGCTATGCTTGTATACTTTGTTCAAGGACCAAATACCATGCCTGCTATGCTTGTATACTTTGTTCAAGGACCAAATACCATGCCTGCTATGCTTGTATACTTTGTCCAAGGACCAAATACCATGCCTGCTATGCTTGTATACTTTGTCCAAGGACCAAATACCATGCCTGCTATGCTTGTATACTTTGTTCAAGGACCAAATACCATGCCTGCTATGCTTGTATACTTTGTTCAAGGAACAAATACCATGCCTGCTATGCTTGTATACTTTGTTCAAGGACCAAATACCATGCCTGCTATGCTTGTATACTTTGTTCATTTACAACAATGGTACATAATCCTTTGCATAAGAAAACATGTTATTATGTTAACAACTTCTTTTCTGTTACGTTGGATTTGACAATTTTATTGTGAGATATGTCCTTCCGTCCTGGCCAGTCAAACTGCAGCGGTAACGAAAACGTTAAAGATTACGACGCAAAGCGAACACACTCTTTTGGTTGAATTGCTTTGCGCAGAATACGCGCACGCTTATTCATCCAATCGAGGGTGGCACTGTTAATGTGATCGTTATTGTTTTTGTTATTTCTGCAGTGTGACTTGCCATTAAGTCTGAGTTAAAGAAGAGAACACATGGAGTGATCTATTAAAGTGTCTGTGTAGTTCATTGATAAAGGGTATCATTGCAAGCGTCTTCTAACTGACATCAGAATTGAAGTAAATCTATCATAGTCTTCATTAGTGGGCGCAGATCTTATCCTAGTAACAACTGCATTTGTGAAAAGCCAATCGGTAAACAAAACAAAAGTTCTCGATAATTCAGTTGTCCAAACTCTTTATTCTGCCAAATTTTACTTCTTGATTTGCTTTTGTGTTGATGAAAAGTACTTTTGGTTTTCAGTTGCCCTTCACCCTCTAAAAAAATAATAATAATAATAATTAAACCGAAAGTTGCAGTTAGGAAATTGTAAAGCATTGTTAAAAACTTGACATTGAGGTATATTATTAAGTACATGTAGGCTTAGTTTCATGATCAATAATTGCAGATACACTTTCTATCCTTATTGCAGGCAGCAGCTACCTGTTATATTGACCTGATCATTAAGGAGAGTGACAACAATGTCAAACTCATCGTACTGGATCGACTCATTGCTCTCAAGGAAGACCCTGCTCATGAGAAAGTTCTTCAGGTAAAAACATCTCCTTGATTAGTTAGAAGGTGCTTTATGGTTCCTTCCACTGAGACACTGACTCCATAGTTCTTGGAGATGGAGACTTGTAAAATGGGAAACAACTATGAGTATTTAGGGATGTTATGTTCGGCTAGAAATGCCAATGACAGTGGTGAAACTCTGTTAACTTTGTCAGATGTTCCTAAATTTTAAGTTTGGATAATTACCTTATTCCTAATCTTTATTACGTTATTTGTTTTGCTGATGGTTGTTGTTTGAGTTACATGTGCATAACATAAGAAATTGTCTTAATTTTTGTTGACTTTCAGAATACACAATACTTCAATTATCGACAACAAAATAAACAATCAATGCTATTGACGTTTTCTCAAATTCTTTACTGTTGATTGTACTACGGTTTGTTGAAGCTTTTTGTCTGTAAGTTGTGTAGTATAAGAGACATACTAAATTCAACAAATTGCCAACTCTCCCTGATTCTGCAGAAAGTTCCCTGAAAATAAACCAATCTTTCCATGTTCTGAAGAACAAATTTGAAAATCTCCCTGATTGTGGAAACTTCTTATCTATTATGCTGAAACAAGTCTCTGACTATCGTGCAAATCTCCCTGGTTGCAAGATGTAAATGTTGGGCGCTCTGGTTATACAGGTTGCAAAACTCATTGTTGACTTTATCCTGTTTTGTATACTAGGATCTTGTAATGGACATCCTACGTGTTATCTCCGCCTCTGATCTGGAGGTTCGTCGTAAGACCTTGGACCTTGCTATGGATCTGGTGTCATCTAGGAACGTTGAAGAGGTAATAGAAATTAAATCATGTTTTTATCTGAATAAACTAAATAGTGATGTGTTATTTATTTTTGTGTCAAATAAACAGGGCAGCATTAATAGCTAAAATATGGATTTGACTGCAAAATATTTGTCAGCTCATCAAGTTTGTACTCTGGTTGGATTTTGAAAAGAATCCAACTAGCGTGTCTAGCTGAGTTGATAAGAGCACTCGACTCAAGCTCTGGTGTTTCTGTTGAACTGAGTGTGGGTTTGAGTCCCATTTGTGTCCTTTAGCAAGACACTTGACCATAATTGCAGCGCCCTTCAAATTTGAAGTAAAGTCGTAGGTCCTGTGTGTCGTGTAATGCACGTAAAATAACCCAGTGCACTTATCCTACTGACAAGGTCCTCGCTCCGGTGTTCCTTGTCGCAGCATAATGTGCCACAGCACCTTGTAAACTATTACATGGTGCTACAAAGGAGGTCTCATAATTCAATACATACTGTAACTCCACATACCTTGCAGTGCTTTGATACACCCTTAGTGTGTGAAAAAGCGCTATAAGAACCTATTATTATTATGAACTACTTGTAACACGCTCTTATTGTGCAGATGGTCCTTGTGATGAAGAAAGAAGTCAGTAAGACACATAATGTTGGTGAGCATGAGGACACTGGTAAATATCGTCAGCTCCTTGTTAGAACACTCCACTCTTGCAGTGTCAAGTTCCCTGATGTTGCTGCTCAAGTTATTCCATTGGTATGTAAACAGTTCATGTGTAGTCATCCCACATCTACCAGTTCATGTTCTACTACGCCATTTGTTGGTAGCATAGTTTTTGCATAAATGTGTGAATTGATTGAATATTTTGAAGGCACTGGACACCTTTGTCAAAGACCAGTCTTCTCACTGGGTGTATCTCAACATATGCATAAAATAAGCCTGTGAAAATTTGAACTCAATTATTTGTTGAAGCTGCGAGAGAACAATGAAAGAAAAAATCCATCCTTGTTGCACCAGTTGTGTGCTTTCAGATGCTTGAATTTGAGAATTCGAAACCTTAGCTGAAGTCTCGAAATCAATTCAACTATTTTTGTGAGAAATGACTTCTTTCTAAAAAGCTACGTCCCTTCATAGGGAGCCGTTTCTCACCAATGTTTTATACAACTCTCCATTGCTTGTTACCAAGTCAGTTTTTAAGCTAACAATTATTTTGACAATATTTTAGTAATTTCAAATAATGTCCATACCTTTAACATCATGAAATACAACTTTCTAAGTAGATAGACAATTTACAGTACAATTTGAAATTTTTGTTAGAGGTCTCTTTTACTGCCGGTTTTGTTGTGAATCTGAATACATGTATCTAGTAAAAGAAAAAAAGAAGAAGCCATAGATGTTAATTGAAAATCATAGTTTTTGTGGTGAAGTCTACCACATCTAATTCAACCAAGAGGACACCAAGGCACATAATAATAATAATAATAACAATAATAATAATAATAATAATAATTATTTTGCTGCGCTTAGCTAATTTTGGTGCTTAAGCAGCTCTGTCGTGTCTGTGAAGTTTGGCCCATGCCTTTGTTCAGCAAACAATAATGTTCTACACAGTATTTAACTAACAGTCAATTGACCTCCTTTTGTTTGATAGTTGATGGAGTTTCTTAGTGATACTAATGAGTTAGCAGCAGCTGATGTCCTTGTCTTTGTCCGTGAGGCAATCCAACGCTTTGAGCAACTCAAACCATTGATTGTCAATAAACTCCTAGAAGTCTTCCCTTCAATCAGGACTGTCAGGTAACTACTCTCAAACCATTCAATACCAATGTAGTTTCTAATCAATTGTTTTATTTAGTTAACGGCCTGACGTTTCGCCCCTCGCAGAGTCTTTCTCAAAGACTACATGTAAATGTCGCCTTCGAGAAAGACTCTGCTAGGGTTGAAATGTCAGGCCATTAAGTAATTTTGAAACTGCTTACCATCGGTCCTTTTGGTTGGTAAGCAGTTTGCAACAGCTAATTCTATTTTCACACATATCCTTGTAATTTGATGCGTGAAACACTCTTCACGTGTCATCCTTTATTTTGGTATTATAGGGGTGCTCTTACCTCAAGGCAAACAAATACATTGGAAATGGAACATCTGCTTGAAATGGTTCGACCAGCTTTCACCAAGGGACAATGCATGAACTCGATGTGTCATGTAACTCACACAATAAACACAATATATACACAGAGACTCATCCAGCCCTGCTCTGGTAACAGTGATGATGGACAAGTTATTACCCAATTAGGTTGTTACTGGGTTGAGATTGAGGTGATAGGGCATTCTGATATCTGTCTTGCAGGATTCACCGTGCAGCCTTGTGGATTCTTGGGGAGTATTGCACTACGGCTGAAGAGATTCAGAGTCTAATGAATGAGATTCGGAACTCCCTGGGTGAGATTCCCATCGTGGAAGATGAAATGAGGAAAGCTGCAGGAGAAGACACTGAAGGTATCCAACATAACATTCAATGCTTTATGAATGTTGCTTTGGAAAAATCAGACAAACAAAGATTAGAAAATGGTAGCATTTCATAAATAGTAGTTTTAAGGTAAACCATTGTATTAAGTGATAGTTTTTGAAGGGAGTAGGTGTTTTGGAATGGAGGAGTGGATCCTAATATTATAAGCAAATGTTTACAATAAATACAATTTATAGGATTTGAGGCAATGCATGGTGAGGTATTAATATATATTTGGTGTGCGGTAACAACATATGTGTATCTACTTGCCAGGTAGATGATGGTCTATTGAGAACTTGTCTAGCTTTATATTCTTCTACCGCTGAGTAGATTTTTGGAATTCGGGAGATTTCTCACTTCTGATAAGAAATGTCCTGATTTTTAACTACTACCTGGGCGGAAGGTAGAAAATCAACTGGGACTACTACTTTAGCTTAAGTGGATCGAGGGGACTTCTCATTTAATATGAACTTCACTACCGCGGAGTGAGGTCTTAATTGGTCTCATTGTCTTGACTAGCTAAGTCTAGTCATCGTCTGGATTTAATTATGATGCACAACTCTATGGAAATCAAACTGTTGTCTCCAGTCTCCACAAAAGACTGGTAGTTTCAATCGTTGTCCAAGTTATTACAGAAGGATCAATATTTGTATTTGTTAACAGAGGAGACTGTCACCATCTCAAGTCAGAAGCGTCAATTGACTGAGATGGGAACGTATGCTACTCAAAGTGCCCTCAGTGCAACAGCACCCAAGAAAGAAGCTGAATCCAGGTACACAAGCATTTTGCTTTTAAAGGCAGTGGACACTATTGGTAATTGTCAAAGACTAGCCTTCACAGTTGGTGTATGTCAACATATGCATCAAATAACAAACCTGTGAAAATTTGAGCTCAATCGGTCATCGAACTTGCGAGATAATAATGTAAGAAAAAACCACCCTTGTCACACAAACTTGTGTGCTTTTAGATGGTTGATTTCGAGACCTCAAGTTCTAAATCTGAGGTCTTGAAATCAAATTCGTGGAAAATTACTTCTTTCTCAAAAACTATGGCACTTCAGAGGGTGCTGTTTCTCACAATGTTTTATACCATCAACCTCTCCCCATTACGCGTTACCAAGTAAGGTTTTATGCTAATAATTATTTTGAGTAATTACCAATAGTGTCCACTGCCTTTAAGTAATACATACTAAATAATACATACTATTCATATATAACGCTATATCACACCCCATGGGCTTATCAAAACGCTCAGTATGTTTTTTCCTGCAAGGTATGTGGAGCACGTTTTGTATGAGAAATTTCTTTATTAGGTGCTGTGGTGCAATATGCTGCCAGACAGGCGAGGAACACTGGGGCGATACTCCTTCTCTTTTCGATAAGTTCACTGGGTTCTTTTATGTGCCTGACACAACACACAGGACCAACAGCTTTATTTCCCATCTGAAGGAGGAAGCAATAATGGTTAAGTGTCTTGCTTATAGACACAAGTGTCTACAGACACGCTTGAGCTTGAATACCAGATTGCAGTTGACTTACTAAGGCTGGAAGAATACATCATGGACTCAATTGTAATGTACTATTTTATCCCCAGCTATCACATTATCCCAAAATAATATCTTTTTGTTTTCCTGTGTTCAGGCCTCCATTGCGTGGTTTTCTTATGGATGGTGAATTCTTTGTTGGAGCATCCTTAGCCACAGTGTTGACCAAGCTGGCTCTACGATTCATTGAACTCAACAAAGACACAAAGAAACAAAATGTATGTATAGAAAGTGAATACAGTGCAAAGTTATTTTTGTTGGTCTGCATTAGCATATTAAATGAAAATGTAATTAGATATATCCCAGACTGCTTGTTTGAGTATTGCTAACTTGTATAACTTTGTTGTTTGCTAATTGTAGGCATTCCTAGCCGAGGCTATGCTGATCATGGCAACTGTCATCCATCTTGGAAAGTCTGGACTTGCCAAAAAAGTAAGTTGAGTGGAAATGTTATGTTTGTAATGCATGCGCACTCATATTCGCTACAGCATGTAAAGCGGTAACTGCTTCGCATAATTTTACGGTTTTTATATCAACCGACATCAAGGTGATTTTCACCCATATTTTTGTTTAACTGTCTAAGAACGATTACCGTATTTTCCTGCGGATAAGACGCGTCTTATCTGACTTTTTAGACCCCAAAAACATTGATGCGTCTTATCTTTCGGTGCGCCTTGTCTGCTGACGATTGATTTTTTTTGGGATGATCACTGCGTGAAATAAAAAATACCTTCATGTCCAGTTCAAATCAACGATCTTTGTGTGAAGCAATAATGCGGTCGAACAAGGCTATTCAGACACTGAGACCGTATTTTCGTTCGAACAATGCCGCAATCCCCCAGACGGTCCAATTATTCCAACAATGCTGCAACGTGTTTATTTCCCATGACCGTGCTTTCATTCCATTAATGCCGCAATGCGTCTAGCTTTCGGTCCAACAGACGTCGGCGGTGGACAAACGTTTTTCTGTGTGGCCGGGTATTCGTTCCGAAAACGAATGACAGTCAATAACTTCATACAAACGTCATTCACCCAACCGCTATTGTGTGGTAAACTTCGAGGGTTTTTATTGTAGAGAACAACGATCTCTGAAGTGTGCTTTAGGCTGAACATATTTTAAAAGGATGGGGGTAATAATTTATTTTTGTATTTGCCTCTTTTTAGAACTTTGTGATTGATAAGTGCTTTGGGAACTTAACTGTCATCTTTGGTAGGACAAGAGTTTTATATTATTGTTACAATAAACGTTCAAATCGTATTAATATTTATTGCCTCTTTTTAGACGTTTGCTTTTAAAAAGTATTATGGGAACGTAGCATTATCTTACTAGGATATGATTTGTATTTGGTTGTAAGGCCAAATAAAATAATACAACACTAGCCAAACAAATTAGGGAAGAAACCACATTTTATTTTATTGAATTATTTTATTGCTTCAAAACTTCGGGTAGGAACGGTTGTTAAAATCATGTTTGCCCTTGCATGAAACTTGCCTGTAAAATCAACGATGTCCAAGTTCAGACACGAAAATCTCTCAAAATGACACAGATAATTATCCCAAAAACACAACCGTTCCGAGGTCTGTAAATTCAATCACGCAACACAAAAGCAGATATCATGCCTAATAGTCGTTGTTACTGTGCGTGTGACAATAAATACAAGAAACATTGAACGCTAAAGGGCGTTTGGAACAATGTAATAGCGTGAGGTTAAACGCCCTCTATTGGTAAAAATTACGCGAACCAGCAATAAACGCATTGAGACAAGACTAGACGTGTCTGGGCATGCTTGGGATCCGCACAGTCACGTGGGAATTTTGGCGCATTTCCAGGCAGCACAAATGCGATGGCGCAGTGCAACCTGTCGGCGAACATCGCTCAATACGGTGCCCACATGTCTCCAACATCTGTTGTGCAATCTCGAGATTGAGCAGCGCAATCCACAGTGTACATGTGCATATTAATGTGCATGCAGCGACATCCCGGCCGGAGGATACATTACTACACACACACGCTACGTCCGTATGTCGTTGCAATGTATCTGTGATCAGCAAGGATCCTCGTTGTGGGACGTCGGATGTCCAGGGAGGCATTGTGTTCATGTTGCAAATAAAATTAACTTCAGACAGTGCGTGGACCATGGTTTCTGCCCGCCGATAATTGGGCCGAACTTTATGTTACTTACAATATACAGCGTTGGCTGATTGGATAAAAGTCGGTATACGTAGGTTCTCAAAGGCAACAAATTACGTCTTTGTGTCAATGTACCGACACCGGGTGGCGCCAGGTGTTCTTTTGTGTGCGGTTAAACGTGCGCCTTGTGCGGCGGTGCGCCTTGTCTGCTGACGTTTGAATTTTTTTGGGTCATTTTAGCGTCCTGCGCCTTGTCCGCCGAGCGTCTTATCTGCAGGAAAATACGGTACTTGAAAACCATGGATACGGCTGTAACAGCCGATGGTGTTGAAAACAAGTCAAAAAGTGGTAGAATACAAGATCGAATACGATCATCGCATCATCTATTCTTGCATGTACTAATACTAAACCCAATGGTTCTCATTTAATCCTTTCATTTAGATGAAATTGATAATCAATTAATGAGTTGGCCATGCTGTTTACATGGCTTCCTAATTGGGAAATGTAGCAGCTTCCAAAGCATGGTCCTTACACAACACACAGGACCAGCAGCTTTACAGCCCAAAAGGCCTTAACGTGAGATGCTTTAAACACCAAGGACCTGATTTACATAGAACCACAAGCCTGTTTCTTACACAGTGGAATACAAATGGTGTTTCGATCTGGGAATATTTATGATGAGCAAGTTGAGTCACGGTGTAACGGCAGCGTCTCATCTCTGTAATTAATCAACTTTAAAAAAACATTGTTTTTCAAGTTTGTTTGATTGTTTTGAAAAATGGTGCCTAATGTGTTTGTTTTATGTGGTTTAATAGGAGCATAATGCAATAATCCTAAGCTACTTCACTTGTCCATTTTGATGGATTGATATAAAGGAGATTTTATATTGATATCAGAACATTACAGATGATGATTTGGACCGCATTGCAACCTGTCTTCGAGTCCTGGCTGAACGTCATTCCCTGATGTCAGAGATTTTCAGTAAAGAATGTCGCAACTCATTGCAAACATTGATTCTAACCAAACAGGCTGAGGAGAAAGAGCAACAGAAGGTGAGAACCTTAAACAGACATCAAAGACTGAGAATCCCACACAAACATCATGCATTTAGCATGTTTGTCTAGTGGAGACAGAGACTTTCAATCACACATGCATTATGTGTTGCTGGTCAAGACATGATGGATTGTTGAACCAACCTAAGAACAGATCACAAGCAATAAGCCAATCTGCAATAATAATATAACAATAGTAAACAGTTCTATGGATTGTTGAACCAACCTAAGAACAGATCACAAGCAATAAGCCAATCTGCAATAATAATATAACAATAGTAAACAGTTCTATGGATTGTTGAACCAACCTAAGAACAGATCACAAGCAATAATATAACAATAGTAAACAGTTCTATGGATTGTTGAACCAACCTAAGAACAGATCACACGCAATAAGCCAATCTGCAATAATAATATAACAATAGTAAACAGTTCTATGGATTGTTGAACCAACCTAAGAACAGATCACAAGCAATAAGCCAATCTGCAATAATAATATAACAATAGTAAATAGTTCTATGGATTGTTGAACCAACCTAAGAACAGATCACAAGCAATAAGCCAATCTGCAATAATAATATAACAATAGTAAACAGTTCTATGGCGCTCTGCAATGAACGCAGCGCCTCACAAGAAAAACAAAATGGCATAAGTAGAAAACATTGCAAAAGAAAAATACTAGTTGCTCTCAGTGGGACACAAAACGTTTTGAGAGACCACTTGAAGACCGAAGTTGACACCGCTTCTCTGACGTCACAATCTTCCACAGTTTACATTAGATGACTACTAATCCTACTTGATGTCTAGGGGCCAGTTTGACCCATCTTATGTAGTATTATGTACTTCAATCTGGATTAAAATGATCTAACTCTTGTACCTTAGAAAAGATCATTATCTTCAAGCTGACTTGAAAAGTTGATTCTGATTGGTCAATCCATAGCAACAAGGAGTGCGATATATAAACTTATATTGAGCGGCCCATATCACACCCTGTGTATTGTGTGTTCTAACTCTGTGTTTTGCACTTTTAAGCCCGGTTCATACTTCCTACGAATGCGAATGACGTGAATTTGACGTCATAACCCTCATTTCGCAGCGATATTCACAAGTGAGTTGAATTGAACTCAACTCAGTGCGAATTTCGTTGCGAATTTGTGGCGTCAACATTCGTATCGCATTTGCATTCGCAGGAAGTATGAATCGAGCTTTAAAGCTATACGCAAAATGCAGCATTTGTCTATTCGTGTGTACACAGAGCAGTGCGTCATTACTCTTTACTACGTCAAGTTTGCTTGAAGATAAATTTGTTATCACACTTGCACTTGTTGAATATGAAAAATATAGTGCTTCAGTGTCCAATATTATCCAACAAGACTGAAGGCCAAGTTTGATATGGGACACCGAAGCGCTTTATATTTTCCGTATACATCTGGCGCTTGTGTGATATTAGCTACATGTACCACCATTTTTGTTTTTGACATTTCTCTTTGTATTTTGAAGTGAATACCTCCCCTATTTTTTCTTACATCTATCTCCTTTTCAGATCTTTGACTCTAATCTTCAGTTTGTTCAATACTTTCTTGATGATGAATACTAAAATAAAGTAAACCTTGAACAGAAAAACCAAAATAAGAGGAGGTTTGCATTGCCACTGTGTGATAAGATCTGAAGAGATTTGTATGCTCTGAAAAGAGCCAATGATGAAACACTGTCCAGTACGTCTTTGAAATACTTTAATATCTGATTCCATGTTATCTTTACTAAACCCCTTTTAAAGTTACTGCCCAAGTCAAGAAGGTGAATTGTTTAAATTCTGTTTTGTTTCCTGTGTAGGGATCTGATAAGAAACAAGTCTCAGTTCAAGCGGATGATCCAATAAATTTCCTTCAGTTGATTGCTAAGGCAGACAATGGGAGTACAGAGGTATGTATCCTTCATTATATACCTCATATATAGAATCCTCTAATCTGATTGGTTAAAAATGGATTCATGGAAATAGCTATGCCGGCTTTTCGATCAAGATGACGTCATAGTTGACTTTGCCCGGAGCATACATGTAGTCAATTGACTGTGCTCGCTCTGAAAATAACTGTCACAAATAGGTTGCTCCGTGTCACCATGGCGCAACCTTTCTTCGCAGACGACCTTTCACGTAGCCAGTGTTGTTGATTAAAAGAATCTTTATTAGGTATTATAAATTAAATATCGACTGCTTAATAATCGGGAAACAGTTAAAATTATAGGCCCTCGGTGATGTCAAACCATGGCTATGCTCTCAGCATTGACATCACCTTGGGCCTATGATTTTAACTGTGCCCCTCATAGCAGTCAATATTTCCATATTATAACCTAAAGAATTAGATTTGAAGTGACAAATGGCATGATATTCTTTCTTTACTTCCACTTCATGTAGGGTTACTTACGATATTTGAAAGTAAGAAAGTATTTTATTTGTGATAAGAGTTTGTAAACTCTCTGTGAATAGAAAGTTTTATTCAAAAGTTTCCCCAAAACTACTTTGGGTTACCATTTTATGTTGGGTTACACCTAGTGTTTGTGATAACACAAAGACTGAATTTCTAGTACTATTTGTTATTAACATGTAAATGTACTTGATGTTAACAGGACCAGTTGACTATGAGTCTGTCTCTGGCAACTATGGGGGCTTCTGCCAAAAAGGAGATGCATGATATCAGTGCATCCAAGTTGAGTAAGGTAAGATATTATGAAGATTTCAAGTTGCTACTTCCAAGACGTAACAGTTGAAATGCATTCAAGAGAATCCTTGGCGTGTGATGGCCTAGCGGTTAAAAGCACCGGAAATAAGCTCTGGTGTTTCTGATCAGCAGAGTGTTGGTTCGAATCCAAGTTGTGACACCTTAAGCAAGACGCTTAACCATGATGGTTAGTCCTTCAGATGGGACATAAAGCCATTGGTCCTGTGTGTTGTGTGACGCACGTACAAGAACCCAGTGGACTTGTTCAAAAGAGAAGGGGTTCGCCCCTGTGTTCTTTGTTAGATTGGCTGCATATTGCGCCACAGCACCTTGCAAACCATTACATGGTGCTATGTAAATGGGGTAGGTCTCATAACTCAATCGCGCCTTGATGGATATGCTCGCTACATACTATTACTATTATTATTATTGAGCCCCATGTGAGACCTTTCATTCATTTGATTTCCCTTGGGTTTTGTAGATTTGAATGTATTCGACAGGCCTGATAAATCACGACATGTTAAACTATTTGCATTTTTTGGAATTTGTTTGATAATACTTATTGAGGAAGGTTTGTAAGCTTCTGCTGGTCAGAAATTGACTATTTGGTTTGTTTGATCACAGCTTGCACACTGACATTCAATTATATAACACCATATATTCTATCTTGTTTTGTTTGTTTCCACTTGATCAGGTCACCCAACTGACTGGTTTCTCAGACCCAGTGTATGCAGAAGCTTACATTAATATCAATCAGTATGACATTGTGTTAGATGTACTGGTTGTCAATCAAACTGCCGATACACTTCAAGCTTGCTCATTGGAACTAGCTACTCTGGGTAAGTACAGCACTTAATATTGGTTTGCAAATTCAGTCTTGAGGAATAGGGCAAACATAATGCTTGGAATATTGCAGTAGCAAGAATAGAGCCCAATCAAAGAGCAGAAAATGTATATACAAATTCAGTTTGCTCTGCAGAAAGAAGGCAAAGCCAAATACAATCACCATCAAGACTTGTTGTTTTGGCTGATAATCTGTCTTTGGAAATGTTAATTTTGCATTGGGGATTAAGTATATAATTTCTGTTTGAAACCACCTTTACCTTTTATTAAGCACTACGTGCTGCGTACTTTCCCTGAAATCTATGAACAAAATCCACACAGGCAAATCACTTGTGTGGGATTGGAATCCACAACCTTTGCCTTGGTAGAGCAAGTGTCTTGCCATTAGACCACCGAGCTAGTCCGGTGGATAGAGGCAGTTTGAATTGTATGTGTTAGGAGCATGTTCTGCAACAATGTTAATAGATGTTTATTTTGCATTGGGGATAACGAATTTGTTTTTACCCTTACATCTTTTACCTTTACCCTTACATGAGTAGGGCAAAAAACAAATGACATATATGTTTTTGCTTTAAGTTAGTCTTTATTTTTTGAGCATGAAAGTTGACCCAGGAGGTGTTCTGTAAAGTGACTTGGTTGCTTTTGTCCGAAAGGCAATATAATCATGAGTTATACTATAATTTTAGTGAAGCAGTTTATCTGGAAGGTTTATTTTCCCGCTCAGGTGATTTGAAACTTGTGGAGAAGCCTCAGCCCTTGACGCTTGCACCTCATGATTTCTGCAACATCAAAGCAAATGTCAAAGTAGCCTCCACAGAGAATGGAATCATCTTTGGAAACATTGGTAAGGCTTAAAAATTAACTGAACCTAATACCTTGAATTTTTGTTCTTGAAGGGGCACAGCAATTTTTCTTCTGGTAGGGGCCACTTCTATGAGGAAAAAATCAATTGAATTGGAACATTGAAACAAAAAGCACAGGCACTACGGTTATTGTCGTGTCTGCCGTGGGTTATTTCGGCGCCTGGAACCTAATAAGTGTACATTTACATATTACAAACAATGTGAAATCTCTCCAACATCATTGAAGTCCTCATTGATTGGATGGGTTCTTTTATTGTTAATTATTTTTGACGAGTTTATGAAGCAATTTTTTTTATTTAGTTCATTATATTGTTTGCATTTTTAAGTTGCAAGATGACATATTTTATGTTTCTCTGTTGATTATTTAGTTGGTAAGCTTACTCTCTTTCTCTGCATAAAGTGAGGTTAAAAAGACGGCTTTGAGACTTCTATTAACAAGACTTGATGTGATTTCTTTATTCAGTGTATGATGTGTCTGGTGCTGCTAATGATCGTAATGTTGTCGTCTTGAATGATATTCACATTGATATTATGGATTACATCATCCCTGCTTCCTGTACGGACCAAGAATTCCGCAGTATGTGGGCTGAGTTTGAGTGGGAAAATAAGGTAGCAACTATGCATATGTGATAACTTTTCTGTCATTTGTTAATTTAATTTTGTTTATGAGAGATCGCAGTACAGCATTAGGCCAAAGGCCACTACAAAGTGATGGCTACACTTTACCAATATGGACTATTTAACCCCAATCAATTACCACCTACTCCTGGTGCTGAAACAGGGTTATTTACCCTTTTTACAGTCTGTAAGGATGTAGGCATTGGTATCATCCACTAGGAGCCTATCTGGTAGAGCAGAATGCAGAGCTTGGGTCCAGTGAACTAGACGTCGCGGCCATGACATGCCATCACAATGTCTGGATGTAATTATTAACTGACATGATCGACCAAACCATAGAGGGACATTACAAACAAATTCTGAAACAGATATAAAGAAATTGTCCACCATTTCTCAGTTTGAAATCGTTTGTTCAGTGAGATATCATCCTGTATCAAATGTTTAAAGGCCTTGATTAGCATTGTAAAATGTATTTTTTTTTATTATTATGAAATGTTACAATATAAATAACTTTGAATGCCAAGTTAGTCTTGCCATTAAGTTGGTCTAAAGTGATATTGAATAATAGCCTCATCCTCCACTCTTTGTCCATTTATACGTTTCTCTGTAGATATTTTGGGTTAATTCTTGTATCATATCTTTCATTTGTTAAGGTTACCGTCAACACCAACATCAATGATCTGAATGAATACTTGAAACATGTCCTGCGATCAACCAATATGCGCTGCTTGACTCCAGAAAAGGTAAGAACTCCTATCAAATATAGGTAACTGGGCAATCTCGGTGGTCTAGTTGCTAAGATACTGCTCCACAGTGCAAGGTTGTGGGTTCACATGCTACCGGAGTAATATGCCTGTGATTTTTTTGGCAGAGCTCTGGTAAGTACCGAGTATACAGTGCTAAGACACATACGGTTTGTATGAGTAAAAACCAAAATTAATATTCTTTGTCCCCAATGCAAATTTCCACCTATTAACTCGTATCAAGTTTTATATTAACAAAATCCAGGATCTTGAGTAGTGAGATTTTAGATGGATGTTCAAGGCAGTGTTTCAAAACGGCTTGTTAGGGTTTTATTTTGATTACCAATCGTTAATGGAACCATTCCCCTGGGGATTGGGGTTGGAGTTTTTAAAATCTTTTTTTACAAAAAATTGTCCCAATGATTTAAAATTTTTGGTAAAAATCAGACAAGGTACTGACTAAAGTTTAATACGTGCTACCGTGCAATCATCGATATTACTCCAAAGGACCACAGTGATTTACACTTTTGAAGAGTTGGTTGATAGTTGGAGTATCAGGCGCGTTGCTAACGGCATGGTAAATAACATCACTCTAATTCTTATATGACATAATAATTGCACCTTTTTTGAGATGGCATACAAAGATATGAGATGGATATAATAAATAGATAGAGATGGAGATTATTTTTTTCTTTACAATCCGAGGAGGTGTCCTTGGTCGGGATCAGAGATGGATCGGAAAGCCACAACAGGCAAGGCTCAAACCTACCAAGTCTCACGCATTAGGTGTGAGACTCATGCATTAGGGGTCTGTCTCACGCTCACACGCACAGCAACCATTTTCTCACGCATTGGGGCCAGACCGGAAAAAATAAAAATAAAATACGACCGTATGCGTTGCCATATTGCGCACATGTACACAAAAAACGCAATGTACAAGGTTTGCACAGTCTTCAGATTGCACGCAGTTTATCAGAATCATCAACTTGAGCTGCCGTACAAACATAGCGCAAATTTGTTGATTGCGCACGCTTTTGCTCTCCCAGCAGATTCAGCAGACAATTCGGCAGAGTGCAAAACACACATTGCACACATAAGCTTGGGCGATATCGATTTATTTTATTCACGATATATCGCCGACAATATATCGCGATATTTGATATAATCGCGATTAATTAAATTTGACATCATCAGTCTTCCAACTCCAAGTGAAAGTTGTAGAAGAGACAGTCATAGCATAAGAGAGGTGTTCTAATGACCTATTCTTCTGGTTTTACTCCAAACCTATGGGGTGCAAGATGTCTCAGGTAGCAAATACATCGCGATATTTAATCGATATCGCGGTATATCGCGATTATCGCGATATATCGCGATTATCGCGATATATCGATATTTCGATTAAAACCGATATCGAAATCGTTTCCAAATTAATATCGCAATATTCGATAATATCGTGATATCGCCCAAGTGACTGAGATGCCCATTTTCCTTCAGTGACAGTTGTTTCCTTTTTGTATTGCAGGCCATTTCAGGAGAATGTGGTTTCATGGCAGCCAACCTGTACGCTCGTTCCATCTTTGGTGAGGATGCCCTTGCTAATGTGAGCATTGAGAAGCCTAGTAACTCGTCCCCTGAGACTGCAGTATGTGGACATATCCGCATCCGAGCTAAGAGTCAAGGGATGGCATTGAGTCTTGGGGATAAGATCAACCTTAGTCAGAAGAAGGATAAAGGATCTCGATCCTAAAGCTGGTCACACCTAGCTGGATTCACTGCACTTGCATTGACACAGAAGCATGTGATTGTTATTACACGTCTGATCTAACCTGAGTAATTATCAACAAACATTGAAACTTTTTTTCAAACTATTATTTTTATTTTATGTTTTTTTGAATAGTTTGTAAATGATTTGCAAAATTTTGTGATTTTAAAAAATTGGTCACTTAATGGTATGAGCGGCCTAATTATAACATCTTTTTTCTAAAATATCTACAAGCAAAAATTTATGAAAGTCAAATTAGCCATGATGCCTAATGAAGTGAGAAAGAAAATACTATTCGAGAAGTGAATATTTGGGAACCCCAAAACACTCGATGTTGACCCTTCCCCCAACAAGTAACTCAAGGAAGGAATCGTGATAATAGAATGTGTAGTCTTGGTGTTTAGAGGACAAGACATGTGCAGGACTGTGCCATAGGGTTTAGTCCGGTTCATACTTCTGCGAATGCAAAGTGAATTTCGACGCCACAGCCCTGTTTCGCTGCGAATGTTTCGCAGGAGTTGAGCACATTTCAACTCTTTCTAATTATTCTTTTGCGAATTTGTGACGTCAAAGTTCATATCGCATCTGCATTGGCAGGAGTATGAACCAGGCTTTATTGAGGGGGTTTATGGGGTAAGGTTGGCTATTTCATGCAACATTGAAGCCAAAATCTGGGTTTATTTACCATTTTCTAGTCATAATGTCTCCTTGGTTTGTCAGTATAACCAACTGAGCCATTTTGTTTCAATTTAGTATGCTTTGGGTTTAGGGGATAAAGAGTTTGGGTGGTGGAAATGGAGGTGAGGTTTTCTTAAAAGACTTGAATTTGGTTTGAGAAACCAACATGCATTGTGCCTGTGGTTGGTGTATTGTGTTGTGTATGTATCAACTGTTGTAGTTTAATTAACCTGTACTCTAGTTAAGTATTTGAATCCTGCAAAGTGTGTTTACTTGAAACATTCTCATATTTATTTTGAGAAATATATTCAACTAGCATATGGGCAACTTTTAACATACAATTGAAACTACATGTATAAACCTCATACTGTTTTCACAAAATCATGTGCAGCCGTGTAGTTTATTTCAGTTTTGTTCTAATTATATTACAACATTAAACAACTTTCCAACCAGTAGACCTATTGTTTCTTCCTTTTAAAGATTTTGGGGGTCAATTTTGCCCTTCTGGTGCGTCTTCTTGGCATGGTTATCCTGTGATATTTGATTCTTTCTTTTTATAGTTTTATGCTCACTGTCTTTTCCTGTCTTGAAGTAAAAACGTCCGATAATGTTTCAAGTCCATTACCTGTCATAACCAATAGCATTGAACAATCTCATATTTACCTCTAAAATAAAGAATGTCATTATTAAATGTACTGAGCTAGTTGTACTCTGAAAGGAAATAAATAAAATATAGGAAAAATTACACAAAATAAAACCTAGGTGATATGGTGTATTTTTCTTTTGATGTTTTGTTAGCACTGTTGTATTTAGTGGCCTACAGTATATACAGGTATTTACCTGTGCAGGCTGAGCTAGTAGTTCGGAGTCTGTTGGAGTCCAACCAGGTACACACAACTGGCAAACACACCTCTTTGTTAAGGCACTTGATACCTTTGGTAATTGTCAAAGACCAGTATTTTCATTTGGTTTATCCTAACACATGCACAGAATAACAAACTTGTGAACATTTTGACTCGGTTGGTTTGAAGTTGCAAGAGAGTAATGTCAGATAAAACATGTCCTTCTTTCTAAAGTCTTTAAATATTGCTTGGCACTTTTCAACATATGTAAATGACATGGTACTTAATTGTTTGGCTAGTACCTTGTTAATGGTAATTATCAAAAATAATTATTAGCATAAAACCTTACTTGGTAACGAGTAATGGGGAGAGGTTGGTAGTATAAAATGGTGTGAGAATTTGCTCCCTCTGAAATGACGTAGTTTTCGAGAAAGAAGTCATCCACGAATTTGATTTCGAGACCTCAGAATTTGAATTTGAGGTCACGAAATCAAGCATCCAAATGCACGCAACTTCGTGTGACAAGGGTGTTTTTTCTTTCATTATTATCTTGTAACTTTGACGACCAATTGAGCTCAAATTTTCACAGGTTTGTTATTTTATGCATATGTTGAGATATGCAGTCAGGAGACTGGTCTTTGACAATTACCAATAGTGTCCAATGTCTTTGCAAATGTGAGTATGGTCTAGCTACCTTACCAGGGCAAAATTTCATAGAATTGTAGGTGCGTTTATATGCAGAAAGGATGCGACTTAGCAAATGGGAGGAAGTATGGTATTTGGCCGGTAACTTTATTCTACTTAACACATTGTTGTTCAGCAACCTTTTGAGCTTAAAAATAAAAAGCTGCTCTGTGAAATTAAGCCCACAATGACATGACCAAATCACCAAAGCCTACAACAGCCTAGACTTGATGACAAGTCGTTAGGCGCTGCCTATTTGTCTGCCTTTCATGCAACAGTCACAGTGCGATGTTACACATGCAACAGTTGTAGGAATTGCGACTGACTCACACACACATACTGGGATCGAGGGTGTGTGTATCGTCCCCGCAGCTACACCGTGCTGTAACTACACACCGCGCTTAACAATTACGGTCTTGACTTCAAGACTAACAACAGCCTGGGAGAAAGTTTTCTCTAATTTTTCTCAATGGCTCTAGTGTAGAAGGAGGCCCGGTTGCAAGTAAGTTTCTGTAGTATGAAATTATTGGCATCCTAAGTAAAACATTTTCCTGATTTTTCCAAGGATTTACTTTTTGAATCGATTTAAAAGCAGCACTCCATTGGCAATTATGGGGCTTCGTGTGTACAAAAAAACAAAATTGTGTGCGGCCCCCCCCCCCAAAAAAAAAAAGTAGGGACTTTTCGTTTTCTACGACGGGTAAGATGACATTTGGCGTCATCTGCGCATGCGTCGGCTTTGAGGACGCGACGGTCGTCCCTCAATTTCTACGACAGTACTGCTTTGAATGAATCTAAAACGACAACGAACGTTTAGCTGAACATTAATAACAAATGAAATAAAGCCCCATTCAGACTAGACTTTTGGACAAGTCGTAAAATCGGCCCCACGCGCTGAGATAGTGGTCTCGCGAGATCACTGCTCTCGCGCGAACTGATGGCTCCCCGATTTCGACTCCTCAACGACTGGTACAAGCTGACAGCGGTACGTATTTCATGTATTCCAAGTACTCAAGTAAAAACGCGGTATACCTTCACTGTTGCCGCGGAGACAATCGTGCAGACGAGTCCATTTTTATAAGAGGGTAAAAATAGTTTCTAATACTGTAAAGCTTGAACCGGAGGGCATCTGTGAATCTTTTTTATTTTGATTCAACTACTTTATTAGTTGATTAGGGCCTAACTTTACAAAGTCATTTTCAAATGCATTACTATTTATCTGTTTAATATCCGTGAGCTGCCTCATGCAAATAAATAATGCCCACGATCAATGGTAATGGTCCAATGCAGTCCTTTAACCCGATGTGTTCTGCTCGGACTGTGTATAAATTAAACTTGCTATAAGTCCCTAGACAGTACGTTACGTCAAATTACCAATCAAAATGTGTTTTAAATATGACACCTGGACAAGTTGCAACATAAAATATAGTTTGTATTACTACCAGTCCCAAAATTCATTATTTATTTACAGACAAATGTTTTTTTATTTTAAGTTTTCATCTAAAAAGCGATTTTGAAAACCATGGTCGACATGTGGAAGTTTGATATGTGAGTCTTGTGGACAAGTTTCACAGGGCAGTCGTGTGCGGATCGCAGAGATTCCGGAAAATTTTCAGTAACTCTTTTCAGATGTCGATGTATATGCTCTATGGTTTGATAGCATATACATGTTGAATATTCATTAATTTAACGACATCGACCAATCAGATGCGTCCGTAAGATTTCGGCTGAAGTGCCCATAGGCTGTGCACAAACTGCTGTCAGCTTGTCCAAGTCGTTAATGAGGAGTCCAAATCGGGGAGCCATCAGTTCGCGCGAGAGCAGTGATCTCGCGAGACCACTATCTCAGCGCGTGGGGCCGATTTAACGACTTGTCCACAAGTCTATATTCAGACCGGTGCGCAGTGACTGAACCGTCGCAGAACCATCCGTCAAATAGAAATCGAGCTCCCGGAGGTTTGACAACCTTTATCGATTGTGGCGTGCACAGTATATCGGCGTACGTGCGACAAAGGAGATCGAACATCTTGGGTACGAAACGCTGTACTGGCTTTGGAAACCTGACACCAACTACACGGGCATAACAAATCTGACGAATACGTCATAGGAACAGCACAATCTGATTGGTTGGTACTCTTCATGCCGAATTTTGAAAGGACACACAAGACGTCCCCGTCGACCATCGACGTTTTTCTTTGCGATGACAGGTAAGTTTTTAGCAAAAATTCCTTTATTTTGAAACAATTTCTTCTTATTGTGTAGTAATACTATATCCCATGACAAAATCATATACGCTGTGACATTATTTTTGTAGTATATTTAGCATATACTTAGCGCGATTGATTAGATTTTAATTTAAGAACGTACGGCGGACAATCAGATTCAGAATCAGCAGAGGCCGTTTTATTTTTAAAACTTAGTGCATCTACTTTTTTGGAATGGAAGAAATTTATGGGTAAGCAAATGGAAAAGTTTCCGTATGGGGAAAAGTTTCCGTATGACGCCACCACTTTTTCATTCGATATGAAATAATATAGTATCTAATTTACCTCAATGATTGATAATGATATATCCCTTTTTGTTTGTAAAAATGAGTGAAAAAGTGGTGGCGCCGTACGGAAAGTTATCCAAATAAAATAATATAATGTAGTATCTAATGTACCTGATTGATATATCCCTTTTTGTAAAAATTAGTGAAAAAGTGGTGGCGCCATACGGAACTTGAAAGTTATCTGGTTGGCATGGTTGGTGGATAAGCCTATTCGCTATTGCAGCTGCGCATGTCCGTTACTGCTGACAACGCAATTTGTTTATCTCCTACTTGACCTTTTTACAATAAACCCGGGTATTGTCAAAAGGTCACGGGAGATAAACAAATTGCGTTGTCAGCAGTAACGGACATGCGCAGTTGTAATAGTGAATCGGCTTATTGATGACTCGATAAATATATCAATTTTAATAGGATTTTAAAAAGTGCTTTTGTTTCTTTGCAAATATTCATGCACCAAAACATGTTTTGAGTACATACATAATGAACTGTGGGTGTCCTTTTTAAAAGTTAAATAAAAACTAACCCGCAATGTTGATGAAATAAATGAGTTAATTTTGAGGATCATTATTCATACAGGTTTACACTATCGATCAGGCTAATAGACCTTATGCATTGCATCATCCAGCCGCCATCTTTGAGGTCAAACGGTGACGAAACAATCAAAACGCACATAGATTGACCAATGAACAATCTCCTTTTGACCTCAATGCGGGGGCGCCGTACTGAAATGACGTCATGTGCATAAGGTCTATTGTTTATTAATTAAAAAAAATATTTCGAGAGGGTTTTGATGAAAATTTTTATGTTTTTGTACTAAAATTGAAATCTCCGAAAATGTATATTTTTGTTATTTTATTGAATCCCCGCAGTAGATTTGAAATATGTGGAAAGGTTATTTTTTTCTTTATGCAAATCACTTATTTATGTTTTATGATGTTACGGGAAACAGTCAGGGTTACGGCACACGTACGGCGTGTGCCATATCCGTTGTTAAGGAAACTCATTTTGTGGAATATGGTATGCTGTTTAGTGTAGCCTGTTCGTCGGTACGCAGAAGAATCAAAACAAAAGCACCCGCTTAGCGCGTTAGCACCGCTGAACTACTTCGTGTATGTCATGTAATCCTGACGTCATATCAATTCCATAATGAATTTGACAAAAATTTTAAAGTTTGCCCCTTTTTTGACACCGAAAAAAATGTGTTCCCCAGTTTCCCGCAGTAAAAATTAAAAAACCTAACAACTGCAAAATTCTTCAATATACTAAAAATATCCTGTTTTGTTGATTAACTGCAGAACTGTAATAAAATCTGATAAACGTAATAAATAATATGTCAGATTTGTTTCTTATTTCCCAAAACCAAACATTGCTGGTCTGAAGTGGGGGATAAGATTGTTATTTATGAAGTATTTGTGCGTCAAAGGGGGTGTGGTGTTTTACTGTCATGCCTTGTGATATCTCCGGATTATAATCTAACTAGTTCTAGTAGCCACTATTATGTCTTAGGACAAAAATGTAATTAAATTTGTTTAATATTATTTAATGAGATTTTTGATTTATTTTGCACGTCATACTAGCATCTAAATATTCAATAAAATACCAACCAATGAAAGTAATAAAAACATGAATCGCTCCAATGTCGTGCATGCATTAGCAGTGTATAAAATGGCGGACTATCTTTCGCAAAGTAAAGCTTAAACTTTTTAAGGTTTCAACACCTGATGAAGTGCAAGTGTCATTGTAAAAAGGTTGGATAGATATATTTTTTTAAATCAGTTATTTTTTATTGTAAACAATTTTCTTGTTATAATGCTACTGAAAACCCATGGCACCAGGATAATTAGAAACAAAACCCACAAACTTGCAGGTGACAGGGCCTTTTCTATTGCTGTTCCCCTTGATTATGGAATTCTTTACCCAAAACCTAACCAGAAACTCCCAACAGTATCCCAGCCTTCAAACATGCTCTCAAAATCCACCTTTTTCCCTCTTCGTAGCTGGTCGTCTTTGTCTTTGTCGTGCACATCATCTCCTTATATAAAGGAGTAAGTTGTTTACCCTGAGGGCATTACAAAATTTCATAGCTGGAGGGGTGTTTTGTTGAAAGAAATTATTGAAGAATTATAATTTTTGCATTTATTTTACCTTTTGACCAAGAAGTGTTGATGTTTTTTGACCGAAAAGGTATTTATGAATGGGAATTAAAGTGTGTTGAATCGGTTCTCAACTAGTGGTTATTATTAATCTGATGAATTGTGTGTTAACCGGGCAACTAGCCTTACCTTTTAAAGACAGGCTTGGAGACAGGCGCTTTTAAAAAGGGTCTACATGTATGTACTTTTTCCTAACACAAAACACAATGTCTACAGATTTACGTTAAACTTACACAGTTTGAAGATTATTATAGTAGAAAGCTTCCCTTGAAATTTTACTTACTGAGGTGCTGTAGTTTTTGAGAAATGAGTCAAACAAATAATTTTCGTCTCAGTTTAAGCATGTAAAAACGTACTAACCAGTTATGCGATGGTTTTGGTATTGGTTAATGGGATTTTACATGCTAAAATAGTTTTCGTCTTCCTGAGACGAAAATTATTTTGTGACTTATTTTACTCATAATTATCTCAAAAACTACACAACCTCAGTTAGTTATATTTGAAGGGAAGCTTTCAACTATCATTATCTTCAAACCCTGTTAGTTTTTTAAATGTAAATCTGTGGACATTTTGAAAAAGTTCCCGAATCCTTTAGTTTGTTAGTGGCTCTAACTACAGAAATACACTGCACAACATGTGGATGCTGGGAGGTTTAAACCCTGTCCAAGCCTTCCTTCCTGCTATGATCCATATCTACACGAACGGTGTGCACCTGACTTTTTTTAGCAAGCAGCAAGGCATCAGGAAATAGCTTGCAAAAGTTTGTCTAAGAATCACCATGTATTATTAATAATTTGTGTCAATCATTGTGTTTGTCCTACATTGTTGCCAAAAGGATCTGAAGTCTGGAAAGTAATTTTTTGTATCATTGACATTTATATCAACTATTCATACCAATGTTCTCTGTTTTTTTATAGCAATGCTACCATCAGCACTTACCATGGACGAACTACCAGGGTTCTCCCTCCACTTGATGGCGTCAGCAAAAATACTTAAATTTGAAGAGAGTTGGAACGCTAATATGAAATGGTTGGCTGATGTTTTAGAGGATGCAAAACATCAATTTGGCAGGTAAATTTAGATCACCTTTTTAGGAAACGGTTTCCTGGTTGGAGTAAAGATTTTTAACATTTTTTATTCTGCTTACAATAAAGAAGAAATCCTCAAAGTCAAAAACATTGTTTTAAAATTGGTTTCCTTATAAATTTTATGTGGATAATGATGCTTGTTATTTGAGCATGTGAGGCGAGCAGTGTGATGCATAAATGTTCTCTTTAATCATTGCTGTTCAGAAGTTCACATATTTCTGTGTCTTTTCAAATTTCTTTAAAAACAGAGAAGAGGTAGCCATCTTCCCTAAGACACCGGCTATGAAAAGGAGACGACAGCGAATCAAGAGGGTGTCTACTATACACCCAGATAATGTAGAGAATCAGCTTCCAGTCAGAAACAAGAGGTAAGTAATCAGTATGCTGAGTTTATTGCATACGTAAATTTTTTAACGTTTGGAGCTGCATTATTTCCCAAAAATGACAGATTTGTGAAGAAAATATGCTGACCAAAACCCTCCTCAGAAAACTGTTTGCTGCCATGGAGTGTGAATCTGTTGAAATGAGTGGCTTCTTGCTGGTAAGATTTGAGTTATAAAGCCTTGAAAATTGTCTGCCCCAGAAATGGACCCTGATATCCAGGACATCACTGTAGTACACAAAATGTAAGGCCCCCAGTGCTAACTGACATGCTCTTGTTTTGGTATGATTTTCAATTATTACTTTTTTGCCCTTGTAATATATTATTTAAAACAAATAAATAGCCTGAAAGTCTATTAATGTAAAGCCGGCCTACACTGCACCATATACATGTACAGGTGAGCTTTTCTACTCAATCAAATGTTCCTACCTTTTAACAAATATCACGCCTCCTAACTTTTCAATGACTGGCCAGCAGATCCAGTTTGCTGGTCATTTTGCTGGTCAGACAGATTTGTCATTAGTCCACTATTTCAAGGTTTCTTTTTAAAGTTAATCATGTGACGTGTATTTTGAACTTGTACGATGTACAAACAATCATGTCCCTGCTAGGTGATTTAACTGGCAATTGGACCACTGTTAAGAGAGAACCCTGATGTGTAGATAGACTGTACATGTATCTAATTTATTTTGTCTTTCCTGTAATTATTCTAACAGAAGCTGCAGAGCATCTATTCTGTCTAAGGATCTTCAATCCATTGCTCCAGTACGAAGGAGCGCCCGTGCCTCTCGCACAACAATCACCACACAGAACAATGTCAAACGCACGACCCGTTCAAGATCCACACGCGCCTCCAAGAAAGTCACTATGTTGGAACACCAGGGCAGCTCAGAACAGATACCAGTTGCACATTCAACCGACACAGGAAGTTGCACAGATGACACAGAGGATGCAGAGAGTGTCTCTTCAAGCAGTGAGGTCAAACCAAAGCGTTCAGAGAAGATGTCAACAAATGCTCCCATGGAAACTGATGAATGCAAAACGAAAGTAACATCTGGAGATGACGCTATTGGTGTCCTCAACTCCCCAAACCAGAAGATTTTAAAGCGTAGCTCCGGAATGAGGGCAAAACAACAAGCAAAGAAATTGAGACTAAACAGTGGAGAAGGCATCTCAACTATTTCCGATACATCTGATGATTGTGATGCTGGCAAACATCGACAGAGCATTCCCTCAAGTGGTCAATCACAACCTGACTTAGTTGGTCCTACTGAGAGTTCCCCCTCAAAACGCCCTAAACGAAAGAATGCTGCGTCTCGCTACAAAGACCATGTTAAGCGGCTCATCAACCGCCATGAGCACCTCATCTCAGAGGTGAGCGCAAGCTCGGATGAGGAATTTCAGTCCCCAAACATCCCAAAACGTACATGTAAAAATGGCAGAAAACCCAAACAAACAGCAAAGAGTGTGGAGAGGCATTTGAAATCACAAACACAAGAAAAGGAGGAAATAGTTACAGAGCAATCAAATGATAAAGCTGTCTCACAAATTAAAAAGACACATCTATCAGAAAACAACTGCCCTAAACAGTCCATCCAAACCAACAATGAAGGTGAAATAATTGAGATACAAGACAAGCCGTTTGAGACTGTATCCCAAAGCAAAAGAGGCTCATCAGTAAAAATCATGGAAAGTACATCTTACCCCCCAAAAGAGCCAGAAGTTAGCCAAGATTCAGAATTGAAACCATCCATAGATTCGATCTCTGAAGATGAAGAAGAGACGCACATGGAAGAAGATAGTCTAAATCTGCCGAGTGTTGCTAAAGATAGCCTGGAGCAGCCTCGTATTGCTAAAGATAGCATAGAGCAGCCTTGTATTGCTAAAGATAGCATAGAACAGCCTAGTGCTGCTAAATCAAGCTTAGAACAGCCTAGTATTGCTAAAGATAGCTTAGAGGAGCCTAGTATTGCTATAGATAGTCTAGAACAGCCTAGTATTGCTAAAGATAGTCTAGAACAGCCTAGTATTGTTGTTGATAGCTTGGAGCAGCATAGTATTGCTATTGATCGCTTGGAGCAGCATAGTATTGCTATTAATAGCTTGGAGCAGCATAGTATTGCTAAAGATAGCTTAGAGCCTGATCCCATCAAGGAAGAAAATGAGAAAGAGATCCAAAAGAACAATGTCAATCAAGATGACCATTTCCAGAACCAAGGCAACATGACCATAGACAGTCTCGATCAACAGAACATATCTGAGGATAGTCTGTGCCATAGTAATATCTCCCATGACAGTCTAAACCAGTCGTCTTTGCATCAAGGCTACCAGAAGAACCTTCGTCGCTCCACACGTCGTTCCTCAGCAGTGGTGAGTCATTCCAAGAAGCGTTCATCTATGTATAACCATCGTACCTCTATAAGAAAGTCAGTGCGAAAGTCTTCAAGGTGTCTTCACAGCACACGTGCAAGCACTCGATTAAGTAGACGACCTCATCTTGAGGAGTTGCCCCAGGATCCCAAGTATAGAGACAATAACAGTGATGTTGTCTTAGTGGATGCTTTCATGGAAGAGGATCCTGAGAGTGGAACCCCAGAGATGAATCCTACATGTACCACTCCATCTAGGAGGTTAGTATGTTTAGCCAGATCACTATTATATTAATGTTGGACTGATACACAACTAATTCGCTGTCGTGCTTAGAGTTGAGTTTGCTGTAATACATTGCATTGTCAGAATGTTTTAATATAAGAGTCATAATGTTTGTTTCAGAATGTCAATGCGCCATTCTTCGGACAACCAAGGAACACAGAGAATTACCCGTGCTACATCCAGGATGGCAGACCATGTTGACCTTCCAAACTCCATTGATTCAACATCATTGTCTCAGACACCTGATTCTGACAGGGAATCCCCAAGCCGGAAATCTCCTGGTGCATCTTGGTGAGTCTATTTTCAGTCCAAGTTTGAATCATTCACCTTGGAACCACCCATGGTTATTTACTTTTAAGTTATAAACCACAGGGGAACTGAAAGTATTGACAAAATAAAGGGATGGATTGCCCAGAGTGCTGGCAAGTTGAATCGGAGGTTGTTGGTTCAATTCCTGCTCTAACGCCAATTTATTTAATTTTGACAAAGCACTACTTACTTAATCATAGTATGAAATGACTTTCATACCTGTACAAGATGGGGGGGGGGGGGGTGAATAACAAGTACTTATGTTGAATGATACATTAAGGACAGTTCATACCACTTGTTTAAACGCAATCTCTAATTTGAGATATCATCATTGGTGATTCAAGACAAATTGTATTTTTTACATCAACTAGGTTTTTGATTTGTAATTGTTTGTTTGTAAATTGTTCCTACAGTTCTTCAGATGAAGATGTAATCAGCAACACACCCTCCCCGCGTTGCCCGAAAGATAAGGTAAACCAAATATAGCAAATACTTGCATGACATTGCTTCCCTAGTTCTTTTAGTTTCCTCTGTTATCTTATTTCCGGGATGTTAAATAGCAAAATGTAGATACTAAAAACACAAAACAACTCGACCTATACTTCTGCTCAAAAACAAACATTCATAATTCACAAGCGAGCATTTTTACATACATGTATCCTCAGTATTTTTGAGGGCCTTTGATCATGCCCTGCAACAAACAAGTTAAAAATTACAAAATCGAGGAGAAAAATATCTAATACTAATTTTCGAACCAAAAACTTTTGATAAATGCACAGAATGCAAAACAGGGCGTTCTCTCAATCAGAAAAAAAAATCAATGCTATTCGCAGTTGAGTATCTGCTAGTTTATCATTTAAACTTGTATCAACTTTTTATGTTTTTTGATACTCAAAGAGAATACATTTCTTGTGTCCTTTGTTTTTGTCTGATTTAGATTGTACGACCACGAGGAACCTTTTTGTCTTCTACCAAGAAAGAATCTAGCAAGTACATGAACAATCTGCATGGCATGGTATCATCCTTTATCAAGAGAAACACTCCTCAGAAACTCACAGCAACGGTAACAGCACCTAAATCGCATTTACAGTGTGCTTAAACTAAATCCCCAAAAAGTGAAGAGGGCGATTCCATGAAAAGGTGGAATTTTCTTAGAAAAATGAAATTGCTCCCAGAATTGAATTTTTATCTTTATATCATTCCAAACATGTCCAAGTGTCAGAGGATTTTTTTTTATTCTGTTCGGATATTGTTAACTGTGAACAAATTACTTTTCCAATAGTGCACTTTGGTTGGAAAAAAAGTAATGTTTTTTTATGGTTTTATCAATTTGACCTATTTTTATAGTCAGTATCAATTTTCTTTAAAAAAGTATAAATGAGAGCAAGTATGGGCAGTATTCTTTCAGAAAAAATATGTTAAATTTCAATATAACTCAATGTACACTTGTGTCAACACTTGGTTTGAGGTACTCTCAGAGAGCGTAATGCGTGTTACCAAAACACACCCTTTTAAATATAATTACTAAACAACCTGGTTTCAAATGCTGCAACTTTTTATTTTCTTCCTACTCATGTAAAAACAGTAAAAACTTAGATGAATTCTTAACCACCGCTTCACAATGAGCCTCCGAAAACTGTAACGCGTGTTACCATGTAACGCGTGTTACCAATGTAACGCGTGTTACCAAGCCCAATACACTGTATACAATGGTCAGATATATTCCTAAAATATTCCTGCCACGTTCCATGGCCTGGTACGCAAGCACAATGTGAATGAGGTGGAATTACTCTTCAACGTCCCACGGCAAAGGACATGTCGATAGAATGGGGGGGTCAAATTAACGATTATAAGCGTGGGGAGTTGTTTTTTGTGGTTAATGATTGGGATTATTTCCGTGGTGAAGTAATGCAAGTAAGTGAAGAAAATGACTTCAGTGTTTTAGGTATGCCCCCTGCTTGAAGGAATTGGAAGTTGGCAAGTTCTAAAGATGACAAAACATTTTATTTTAGGAATCATATTACAAATGAACTACAAATTTTGGGATATGTAGAGCAACTGAAAAAATAAATAGATAAAAAGGTCTATAGCTACTATTTTGCTCTTCAAATATAATGTGCAACTGATATTGGTTGATAAGTTTGAGAAATTGTAACTCAACAATTGAAATAACATCAATAATGTAGCAAGACAAATTGTAACGCGTGTTACCGTAATGCGTGTTACCTTAAATTTTGTGATATGTAGAGCAAAACGTTAAGAAAAAGGTCTATTTAATTTTTTGCTCATTAAATATGATGTGCTACTGATATTGGTTGATATTTTTTGAAGATTTGTAACTTAACAATTGGAATAACATAAACATGTAGCTTGGAAAAATTGTAACGCGTGTTACCGTAACGCGTGCTACCGACTATTTTGCAATTTACTAAAAAAGTTACACTTGGATTATTGTAATTATTTTGGTATGATAAACCTTAGCATAGTACTTGATGACAATAGAAACAAATTTGTAGTAGACTGGTTAGTTTTAGGACAAAGTTGAAATGAAGTCCGGTATTTTTTTGGTCTTTCCATTCAGCGTAACGCTTGTTACCGATATTCGCAGAGCTCTCTCAGCTAAACCAGTTGATCTTTCACTTTTGTGTGAACATGGGGATCTAGCCTAGATATTCAGGTTTTACAATACAAAAGATGAACACTGAAATCAAAGTAGTCTTGCAGCCAGAGAATGGAGAATGATGAAGGACCCTCAAAAGCGTAACGCGTGTTACCGCGGAATCGCCCAAATGTGTTCTTTTCCTTTCTACATTAAAATGTTTGATGATGGCTGATTTATCCTGGTGTCCTAGTCTGTTGTGTGGAGGATCTGGCAATAAAATTTGATTATTCCATCACAACTAGAGCCAACAGGAAAACAACTTGAAAGTGTTCAAATTGTATGTTTTTATGGTCTAGAAACAAGCTCAGAATGCATTGATTGTTTCTGATTACATACTTTTGAGTTTGTTAATTAATAGACCACACTGGTTAAATATGAAATGGTTTTGGGTTGAGACATCTTCTCTAGAAGCAGAATGTCTTGGGTTTGATTTCCATTTTGCCTTCTGCACAGTATCCATAAGGACCATGGCTAGATTAGACTCAAATCATTAGTTTCTTTTTGGTATCCAATCCAATCATAATTTGCTGCAGACCTTTCATTGGTTATTTTCAAGGCTAGCCCCTCAAAACAAATGTGACTAGCCTGCTACTTTCTTGACTACTCGTGTGACTAAATCACTGATTTATCGTTTTCAGGAGCGTCAGCGGGAAATGAAGAAACAGATATTGAGTAAACACAAACGGGAAGAGGAGATCCGACGAAAGATGGAGACTGATAAGCAGAGACAACGAGAAGAGCAGAAACGGTGAGCCAGATTTCCTGTATCATTGAAATATCAAAATAGAACAAGGCTCGATTTCACAAAGTACCAACATTCATCTTAAGATGAGTTGTCAGTATCACCATAGTGATTCAGGGTTCGAAATTAGCAGTCGCCCGGTCGCCAAATGCGAGTGAAAATTGCGGTGGGCGAGTGTAAACCCTTTCTCACTAGCCCGCCATGCGAGTCAAATAATTATTCCTTTTCACATATAAATGAGGGTTCAGTGGCAAAATCCCACAGAAAACTTTTACTAAAGCTTTTAAACTAGTAAGTTTGACAATTCTAGATACTTGCTAGATTTAATTTTGCCGTGATCGTGACTTGGAATTGCTGTCGTTCGTTTCAGAAAACACGTACAATCAATTGAAAACACGATGCACAAACCACATGGTGCCGAGTATCCTTAGGCCAAACAAAATAATATGTGTTTCCGGTTACCCGACCGACCCTAGAAAAACACGCCGACCCTACGGAATTTTATACATTTACAGACAAAATAAAATAAAACAACCCCGATCCCACTCCCCGTTTGACAAAATACCGCATGATTTTAACTTTATTATATTTGATGTTTCCTTTTTTCTAAAATGTTTTCACATTTAAAATAAAGCATTAGAAAATACACATTTTCTTACGAGAAAAGACGTCGTTGATCCATGGTTGATCAAGTACTAGTATTGCAACGACTGACGGACGACGTGTGTAGCGTGTGTTGGGAGGTCGCAGCATGCATTTACACGTGCGAGTTCGTAATGCTAGCAATCTGTTAATTGCGCTGCTCAATCTTGAGATTGCACAACAGATGTTGATTGAGCGATGTACGCCGACGAGCTGCGCTACGCCCTCGCATTTGCGTCGCCTGGAAACCCGCTAAAATTCCCACGTGACACGTCGATTCTTGTCTCAATGCGTTTATTGCCGGTTCGCGTAGATTTTACCAATAGAGGGCGTTTTATCTCACTGTATTGCGTTGTTCCAAAACGACCTCTAGCGTTCAATGTTTCTTGTATTTTGTTGCCGCACGCAAAGTAACAACTACAGGCGTAGAATCTGCTTTTGTGTTACGTGAAATTTACAGACCTCGGAACGGTTGCTTTTTGGGGTTTATTTTCTGTGTCATTTTAAGAGATTTTAGAGTCGAACTTGGACATCGTTGAATTTACATGCAAGGGCAAAAATATTTTTAACATTGGTTCCTACCCTAAGTTTTGAAGCAATAAAATAATTCAACAAAATAAAATGTGTTTTCGTCCCTACCGACCCTAATTTTTTGGCCGGTGTAATAGGAAACACATATATTATTTTGTTTGGCCTTACAGTACTTGGTCGCCCACTGGTACGTCCATGCAGTGTGCACAGCACATACACAACACACACAGTCGTCCAAAGTCCATTCTGACCAACACTCTGCATGCTGTGATTGGCCGTTTATGGCTGTTGATAATTCCATATTCATATGTTCTTCACTAGACTTCAATGCAGTACACGTTCACGAACGGAGTAAATAATTGCCGCACGTTGTGCATAATGCCTGTAGACTGTGCACAATGAACAGCCTTGGAGGAATTCCAATAACATGGACAACTTTTGCCAACAGAGGGCGTTGCGGGCAAAGTTCATTGAATTATTTCTCGATGTGTGTTGTTGACTGATCGTTGATTCATGAAGATTTTGTTGCAAACGGAGTTCAAAACATGTTCAAATCAACCGACCCCCTAACCATGAAGTCATTAAAGTTGTTGTTGATGGAAAAGGGATAAAGGGAAAAGGGATAGTTTAAGGTAAAAATTCAGACATAAAATCCTCCAAAAAAGCAATTTTAAGGGCTTCATTTTCGTGTTTTTTTTTGTTTTTTTCTTTTTAAAAATTTTATCTATAAATACATGCGGGCTAGTCAAAAAACCTGTTGACTCTCCCGACGGGCAATTGAAAAAAATAGTTAAGGGAAACCCCTGTGATTTGTATTGTGACATCACACTTTGCTTTACAGTTCAGGGCTCGAATTTGGGGAAAAAATCCACAAGACCGCAGGGCTTGTTGCTCAGAATTTTTACTGGACCGGAAGATTTTTTACAAGATCAAAATTTTATTAGGAAAAAAAAAGTTAACACGATAAAACAGCATGTAGGCCTTTTCATCCCTTAGGAGGCTTCTTTTTTGCTGTGAAACCCAATCAATAAAGTTCCATATACCTACTTCACGTCATTCTCGCCGCCTCAAAAAAAAAAATCCGATTTGACAGGCAAATCACCAACAAAACACTGCAACGTGCAGCATTCATAAAAAGATCGTCGTAAAAATATTGACCAAAAATTTGACAGCAGTAGTCAGAAGCTCATCACTGTTGGTAGCCATACTTAGCAAGACGTTTGGCAACAAGACCTTACTTTTAATCCATGCAACATAGGGATGTGTGGTATTGCAACCAGACCTTCTTAATGCAAATTCAACACTCCTTTGTAAGGTATCAGACTTTACACATGGTCAGTGGTAAACAAACATCGCTGTACTAAGGTGTGCCGCCGCGCCGGGTACCAACACATCACTCCCTCGTCCCCACTCGCTCACTCCCTGGGTGCATAAACATAAATGGTTTGAGACTAGATGTACAAGGTGTGGGCATGAGTAAACTGAATGAAAAACTTGTATGCAGCCTGATGCCAGTGAAAAAAGGACGGATTGACGTTCCGCAGGCGTGCTCAGAACACTGATTTGACGACAAGCAAAACAAAAACTTTTATTTTAAATGAGATTGAAATACATTTTTTAATGAAAGATAATATATTTCATATAATTATTTGTTATAGTAACTAAATTAGTATGCATAAAAAACACAAGACCGCCGGACTTGTTCGGCATAAAGTTTACTGGACCGAAGCTAAAATCACTGGCCTCGTGCCTGCGGTCCAGCGTGAAATTCGAGCCCTGCAGTTAAAATTGCTTCACACTTAAGATCAATCTCAGCTCTTTATAAAATAAATGAAAACTAATCATCATTCCACACTCACTTTCATTTGGATTAGTTAACATTGATATTGAGAAGGAAAATTAGGATTTGTGATTCTTGCCTTATTTGCACCATAGTAAAGGTTTCATGTGCAAAAAGAATGGAATGGAGTGAGGTTAGCACTTGAGAGTATCAATATTTTGACAGTCAATATTTAATGAATCTGAAGATACACTTTTATCTGAAAACTTCATGAGTACTTAATATATAATATAATATCGAAGTCTTATATAGCGCATGTATCTACCAAACAAGGTACTCAAGGCGCTGAGTGTATACAAACTTTCAGAAAGATAGGTTATTGCAGTGATGAATTCTGAGACCCAATTATTTAGCACCTTATAAGGGTTTACAAGGTGCTACGGCGCATTAAGCAGCCACAACCAGGAACACCGGGGCGAACCCCTTCTCTTTTCAATAAGTGCACTGGGTTCTTTTACATGCGTTACACAGCACATGGGACCAACGGCTTTACGTCCCATCCGAAGGACGAAGCAATGGTTAAGTGTCTTGCTCAAGGACACAGTGTCACGGCTGGGGATTCAAACCCACACTCTGCTGATCAGAAACACCAGAGTTTGAATTCGGTGATCTTAACCGCTCGGCCACGACACTTCCACAACTTTAATTAAACTGAGAAGCATCTTTTTTATCCCAGCTTTATTATTCATGTTTAATTCTTCATACATCTTGATATATTGTATATATAATTTATTATTTTTTTACAACTGGTTACAGGAAGCGGGATGAACGCATCCGGAAGGTTACAGAAGCCCGGGAGCGCCGCGTGGCTCTGCAAGAGCAGAAACGACAAGAGCTTGAGATCAAACAGCAGCAGTTGACTAAAATGTCTTCCAAGCAGAGAGAGGATAAGAAACAAGAGGAGATCATTAGAAGACAGATGCAAATAAAGAAAAAGGCTGAGGCTGAAGAGAGACGTAGACAAGAGGAAGAAGCTAGACTCCTTAAGATACAAGAACAGGTGAATAACTCAATTGAAGAATATCAACATCTCTAAAGTTCAGAAGGTGTTGTGGGCTGTCATGGCCGTAGTACTTCATTGCTTTAAATATAATTTAAAATAACAAACATGATGCAATAGCATGCACAGTCACAATTTTTACAAAAGGATACAAAAAGTAGTCTTTGAGTTAATAGTACACTTTGATCACGAGGTTCAATTTCTGGTGTCCAGAGGATAAAAAAGAAAGGCTGAATAGTTATCTTAGTTTATTAAAGACAATGGACACTATTGGTAATTGTCAAAGACTAGTCTTCACAGTTTGTGTATCTCAACATATGCATAAATCAACAAACCTGTGAAAGTTTGAGCTCAATCGGTCGCCGATGTTGCGAGATATTAATGAAAGAAAAAACACCCTTGTCACACGTAGTTGTGTGCTTTCAGATGCTTGATTTCGAGACCTCAAATTATAAATCTGAGGTCTCGAAGTCAAATTCATGGAAAAATACTTCTTTTTCAAAAAATGCGTCACTTCAGAGGGAGTTGCTCCTCACAATGTTTTATACTACCAACCTCTCCCCATTACTCGTCACCAAGTATGGTTTTGTGCTAATAATAATTTTGAGTAATTACCAATAGTGTCCACTGCCTTTAAACTGTCTAGATTCTGATATCATCAGAGCAAGCAGCTTGTTTGAAATGACAGTCTAGGTTAGTATGGCATGAGTCAAGGCTTAGTAAAGTGACTTGAAGATGGTTGAAGTCCCAAGATCCTGCCAGCTTTGCTTGTTTTCAATACTCTCTGGCTCTACTTCGGAATCTCGTGCCATCAAGTCGACTTTATAAGGCAAATTCAAGATTCATGGTTTCTTTCATTCTAGTATGTCTATCTGGAAGTATCGATAAGCACTATTAATCATTTCATGGTATTTTGGCTTGCATTTCAAAGTATACCTTGCCACTTTTTGTTCTTTAGCAGCTCTATGAAATTGGTTCAGGAGAATGTGGCTTGGTATTGCATAGTACAGGGATGCCAGTTTTCCGGCTATTGCCGGAATTCCGGCTTTTTCAAATTTTCCGGCGCTGTGTTTCATCGGGCCGGAGAAAAAAAACAAAAAAACTTTTCCGGAGCTCCGTATTTCATCTGGCCGGAGAAAATATATTTTATTGAAAACAGATTTCCGTTGTTCCGTTTTTCATCTGGCCGGAGAAAATGTAAGTTTTGAAAAAGATTTCCGGCGCTTTGTATTTCATTTGGCCGGAGAATCCATTATGTTGCTGCCGTCAACTCGCTGTCAACTAGCCAACTCAACCACTTCCAAGATGGCAGGTATGAACTAGTCTTGACCTAACGTCTTGACCTAACGCCTAACGACCAACTAACATAAATTACACATGCAGTACCAATCATTCACGGCTTGTGGCAAGACTATTCCAAATGCAGGAAAGCGCCCTCTGTTGTCCATTTTGCACAAGCCTGTGAAAAGAAAGATGGCGACAGATGGCGACCGACGGCTTTGTAGCACAGAGATACTTTTTTCACGATCAAAAACAAAATTCTTACAATCGAAATGTAGCCTAGAACTTTTCAAATTCTCTTTTAGCTTATAGCAGACATGCCAACCTCTGGGATCACAAAACTGTATTCTGAAACCCCAAAACCTGTATTTTGCATCAAAAGCCTGTATTTTTTTTTTAAACACACGTAAACGTAGTTTTAAGCCCCCAGACAGGCAAAATAGAGAAGGTGTGAAGGCCATTTAGTTATCAAACAGCCTAATTTAACCAGTTAATTAAAACTTGAAGAAAAATAAATAAAAATAAAAATAAAATAAAAATAAAATAAAATAATATAAAAAATTAAAAAATTTGGTGGTTAATCCAATGGAACAGGTTTTATATGAAAAAAAGATATTGATAAATCATATCTTAAAGACATTGATTAATCATATCCTATTTCATATATATAAACCCTTGTCAATTAATTAAATATCATTTTCTTTGTCAAAAGAAGACAAGTACAAAACAAAACCAATTTAATTTTAATGAAGAAGACCAAAAAAAACCCAAATCATCCCAAAAAGTTTCGTTTGTTGTATTTGGGGGCATAGTTCTTCAATTCATCTTATAAAAATCTCGCTTCAGGCGCTCTATATCTGTTGTGTCTTTATTTTGGCCAAAAATTCTTTTGCAAACTCGATTCGTCCGTTCACAAAACGACCGATACCATATAAGGGCATTTGACAACACTGGTTCCCTGTGAAATCGGGACGTCAGATAAATTGGAATCTCCATTGTGCTCGCTCTATGTGTGGTGAAAGTTGAATAAGGAATACCCCCGTGGAATAAAAGAGTTCACTGGATAATCATTATCAGCCGTAAGTAGTCGGCCATAAACTCTGTGTCAAACAAATATTGAACTTGAGTTAAAAAAGGGCACGACGGCCAACTGGGATAAAATTGTATTTTTGCAGTGGCGATGCTCAAAACCGTATTGTTTTTGCAAAACCCGTATAACCGTTATTTTTTACAAAAAAAACGTACGAAATACGGGAAAAACGTACTAGTTGGCATGTCTGTTATACTATATAGTTTTATGCATCTTTTGTGGATTTTAAATTTATTTTGGAGGAGTTAACGGCGAGTTGGCGTCACCAAGCTAGATGACAGTGAGTTGAATTGGACCCTCCCAATAATGTGCGTTGCTGATACCGATCGAAAAATTTAACTGCAAAAGAAGTTTTATATTCAACTGATCCTCACATTAATATGAACCCATCAACATTTTTTGTTTATTAATTTTGGTTTTTTTACCCATACACCGATGTGTGTTAGCACTGTATACTCAGTACTTTCCCGAGTCCTGTGAAAAAATATCACAGGCATGTTACTCGGGTGGGATTCGAACCCACGACCCTTGCAATTCTAGAGCAGTGTCTTACCAACTAGACTACCGAGGTTGCCCGGTAGCTAGAGGCAGTTCGAATCCTATGTTTTGGCAGCGGGTACCGCAACTATATAATAGATGTTAAATTTGCATCGGGGATAAAGATTATTAATTTTTTTTTTTTTTTACCCATACACCGATGTGTGTTAGCACTGTATACTCAGTACTTTCCCGAGTCCTGTGAAAAAATATCACAGGCATGTTACTCGGGTGGGATTCGAACCCACGACCCTTGCAATTCTAGAGCAGTGTCTTACCAACTAGACTACCGAGGTTGCCCGGTAGCTAGAGGCAGTTCGAATCCTATGTTTGGCAGCGGGTACCGCAACTATATAATAGATGTTAAATTTGCATCGGGGATAAAGATTATTAATTTTGGTTTTTTTACCCATACACCGATGTGTGTTAGCACTGTATACTCAGTACTTTCCCGAGTCCTGTGAAAAAATATCACAGGCATGTTACTCGGGTGGGATTCGAACCCACGACCCTTGCAATTCTAGAGCAGTGTCTTACCAACTAGACTACCGAGGTTGCCCGGTAGCTAGAGGCAGTTCGAATCCTATGTTTTGGCAGCGGGTACCGCAACTATATAATAGATGTTAAATTTGCATCGGGGATAAAGATTATTAATTTTGGTTTTTTTACCCATACACCGATGTTTTTATTTTTTGTTTACGTTTTGAAATTTGTGATATTATACAAATGGAAAATTCAAGACTAAAATCAGACTATGCCTGCCTTTTTGGCAAGGGGGGGGGGGAGGATGGTCAGAATTTTCTTTTTCTTTATGTTTTATTAAAAAAGTGCTGTTATGTTTTTTATAGTTTTTTGGTCTGGGGGGGGGGGGCGGTGACCCCTTTTCCTTCAAAAAAAATTTCAGGCTCTGAAGGAAAGAGCCACTGGCATCCCTGATAGTAGCTTTATTGAAACTTCATTGTAAAGATTGTTTGCTGTTTGTTTTCCTTTTTCCAGGAAGAGGAGCAGAAGCGTCATCGTGAGATGATTCTTCGGAAGAAAGAATATGAGGAGCAGGAGAGACAGCGTCGTATAGATGAGGCAAGACGCCTTCAGGAGCAACGTCGTGCTGATACGCAGAAACAGAGGCAAGAAGAGCAACAAAGAAGACTTGAACAAGACCTAGCCAAGGAACGAGAAATGCAACTTCTCAAAGAAGAGAGGTTAGTATTCTATTGCTGTAATGAAGTGATACGGCCCTCCTCAAACAAATGGGCCTTATCACTTCATTGAAAATAATCATTTATATTAGTAATACCCAAATTTAACATAGATGCTAAAAGTACTTACAACTACTGTTAGATGTTTTTGAAACTATGATTGATCTTAATGGGACGAAAGTTCATGAAAAGCATTTGCAACCGTTTGTTATAAAATGCACATGGTTAGAAAGATGTTTTGAGAATACAATATAATGATCCTCACAAATATGCCTCGAAATTGCATGGTTTTCCAACATCGTGAACTAACACGGCACGCAAATTTTTGGATTCAAACGACACAATTTTGAGGCATATCAAACTATTGCAGTACATCTTATTACAAAAAAATGAACCAGCTCTTTTTAATACTATTATGGATATTATTCAAATGGGGGTCTTTTGGGATGCTAGGTGGCAGCAGACTAACCAGGTAACTCCATTGTTCTCTGTGATGCACTCGGGCTCAAAAATACGTAAACAATGGTAATGGGAGACTTTCCAACGCTAGGTGGCAGCAGACTTACCGGGTAAATTTCCATTGTTTACATAGTTCTAAACATACGCATAATTCTGGGAACAATGGCTTTACCCGGTAAATCTGCCGCCACCTATCGTCACAGAAAGTCTCCTATTCTACCAGTAAGTCTGCTGCCACCTAGCATTCCAAAGTCTCACATTGATAAAAACAAGTATAAGCAGTTTATGTTATGTCAAGTGGCCTTCACATTACTAAAACATCTTAAAGTTATCATCAAAGCCCCAATTCGGGTTTCTCAATCTAGAAAGGGGGAGATGTGATTATTAATATCAACTTTGGCAAGTTATTGAGCTGTGCAATGATTAGTCTTATTCAAGTTATATAAATGATGAAACTATTACATTGTGCTGCAGGGAGCAAGAAAGAAAAGCAGAGATGGAGCTGAAGAGGGAGATTGAAAGACGAGCCAGGGAAGAAGCATTGGAAAATGAACGTCGTTTAGAAGCAGCAAGAATAGCTCGAGAGAAAGAGAGACTAAAGGTATACTTCATTGTTCAAATGCATTTCTTATGACAACAATTTACAACCCTGAGAAGACCTCAAGTCTTTGCTGATTGTATGTAAAAGCCAAGTCCATTTATGTTTTACTTTTCCTGCATAAATCATTAAAGTTAAACTAAATCATTGCAACTCTTATGGGTTCCTGGTAGTCAGTAACCAAGTTCATTGCTTTAACAACTGAAGGAAACAAACTCAGCCACTTTAACGGGTCCCAACGCTCACAAACAGGTGAGACATGCACAATCTATACCAGGCTTTATAGTTGTGTACTGTATTATTTCAAAACAAGCGCGCAAGCACTTGGAACATGCATATATGGACAGTTGTATTGTTTTGTGAAACAACACATTTTTTGGTTTGAATACTAAATTGAATATGTTGTACTCACAGGAACAGCGACATTTAGTGGACATGATGCAAGCAGAGCGTAAACGTCTAGAGTGTGAGCAGGAACGTGAGCGAGCAGAGCATGAGCGATTGAAGGCATCCATCTTAAAGCACAACACCAGTGCCTGTCTGAATACTACTGTCACTAAAGACACATCAGTATTGGAGGGATCTCCATCTTCCTATAACATGACTCCACAGAGGTAGGGCCTAACAGCAATAGTGTTGGCCTCATTTTGTTTTCACTGCAATTCAATTGTTGATCACAATTGAATTGAATTGCAGTGAAAACAAAATGAGGCCAAATAGAAATATTGTTTATGGTGAATAAGGCGCTCAAACTGGCAGGAAAAAAGGCAAGGGAAGCCATTTGGTTTTAAAGACACTGGACACTATTGGTAATTGCCAAAGACCAGTCTTCCCACTTGGTGTATCTCAATATATGCATAAAATATTAAACCTGTGAAAATTTGAGCTCAACTGGTCACCGAAGTTGCGAGATAATAATGAAAGAAAAAACACCCTTGTCACACGGAGTTGTGTGCCTTCAGATGCTTGATTTCGAGACCTCAAGTTCTAAATCTGAGGTCTCGAAATCCAATTTGTGGAAAATTACCTCTTTCTCAAAAACTACTCCACTTCAGAGGGAGCTGTTTCTCATAATGTTTTATTCTACCAACCTCTCCCAATTACTCGTTACCAAGTAAGGTTTTGTGATAATAATTATTTTGAGTAATTACCAATAGTGTCCACTGCCTTTAAAGCCATTAAACACTTTCGGTACAGAAAAAAAATCAAAAGCTCACAGATTTACAAATAATTTACAGGGTTTACAGAAGGTAATGGTAAAAGACTTATCTTGAAATTTTATTCCGTGCAATACTTTACTTTTTGAGAAAACATGAAAACAATATCAATTCTCGATAGCGAGAATTACGGATTTATTTTAAACACATGTCATGACACGGCGAAACGTGGGGAAACAAGGGTGGGTTTTCCCGTGTTTTTCTCCCGACTCCGATGACCGATTGAGCCTTAATTTTCACAGGTTTGTTATTTTATATAAAAGTTGTGGTACACGAAGTGTGGGCCTTGGACAAAACTGTTTACCGAAAGTGTCCAATGGCTTTAAACAAGAAGATAAGTGCAGAAAACTGTTGTATTTAATTTGGTTTTCTTTATTCCTGTGTTCAAGTTCTTTGTTCTGAGCACATACAGCTTTGTATGCTTGAATACATCAATGTCTATTTCTGCACAGATTGTTTGCTGTATTACTTAATTGTTGTCAATCTTTTGTACCCTCATCTAGAGTTGTAATACCTTCAACAGCAGAGAATTACAACATCGATGATTTACACAGTGGAGACTCAACAGATGAAGAGGATGCTCCAAGGAAAAACATTCCCTCATGGGCGCAAGGTTGGTTGCTTTTTTACATGGTTGTTATAAGTATTCTTTTTTTTTGAGAAAATAGAAATAGCTGTTGCAAACAACTTACCAACCAAATGGACCGAGGGTATAAATGCAAAAAATAGTTAATGGCCTGACATTCCGACCCTAGCAGAGTCTTTCTCGAAGGCTGAAAAAGTTTATTCTTTTTTTTTGTAATAATTATATAATATGAGATGGCTTTGAGGGGGATACAAGAATATATTGCACACGCTATGACAATATTGCACGAGTCTAAGACGAGTGCAATATTGTCACCCGAGTAACATGCCTGTGATATTTGTTCACAGGACTCGGGGAAAGTACTGAGTATACAGTGCTAACACATCAGTGTATGGGTAAAAACAAAAACTATTATTCTTTATCCCCGATGCAAATTTAACATCTATTATATTATTATTATTATTATTTCATTTTATCACAGCATGCAAAAGAAAGATCTCATTTTCCTTTGTGCCGGTAACTCCTCGAGCCGGGCTACGTCCCGTAGCCTAAGATCTCAAGGGTCTTTCTCAGGATCCTCGCTGTTCCCAAAAGCGCTGCCTTCTGTAATAGATCTACCCTCACATTTGTCCCTATTTCATCTAGATGTTTCCCCAGTGCTTTGGGAATGGTGCCAAGTGCTCCAACCACCACGGGGACTACTTTTACCTTTACCTGCCAAATCTTACGAAGTTCCCTGGCCAGGTCCTGGTACTTCTCGATCTTTTCCATCTCCTTCGAAGCTACCCTTATATCACCTGGCACCGCTATGTCAATGAGATGACACATCTTCTTCGTCTTATCTAATAGCACAACATCCGGACGCCTATGTTGTATAACATGATCGGTCTGAATGTTAAAGTCCCATAGGATCTTGACCTGGTCGTTCTCTACAACTTTCTCCGGAACATGGTCGTACCATTTCGCAAGTACTTTGACACCATACTTCTTACACAGATCCCAGTGAATCACCTTGGCCAGCTTGTCATGTCTTCCTTTGTACTCCGTCTGGGCCATCTTACTGCATTCGCTAACAATATGAAATACAGTCTCCTCTGCTTTATTGCACATTCTACACATAGGAGAGACGTTTGCTTTCTCTATCCTTGCCTTCATTACATTTGTCCTTAGAGACTGGTCTTGCGCCGCAGTAATCAAGCCCTCTGTTTCCTTCTTTAGTTCTCCACTCTTTAACCAATTCCATGACTTGCTGCTGGCCACTTCCTCAGTACACCTCAAGAACCGGCCATGAAGTGGTTTGTTCCTCCAATCTTGATGTCTTTCCTCCTTCCTTTCCCTCTTGTACTCTTTCGGCCCCACTTCGTCTGCCCTCGTGTACCTTTGTGCAACTTTCAACAAGCTCTCCTCGGTCCTCCTGACATGACAATGCAAGCTTCTGCACTCGATGTTAACACTGTCCGCCACGCTAAGCAACCCCCTTCCGCCCTCTGACCTCGGAAGATAGAGTCTACTAACATTTGACCGCGGGTGTAGCATGCGATGCATGGTCATTAGTTTTCTTGTCCTCCTGTCAGTGACATCTAGATCTTCCTTAGTCCACTCGACAATACCCGCACTGTACCTCATCAAAGACACGGCCCATGTGTTAATCGCCTTAATCATGTTCCCCCCGTTTAGTTTAGACTTCAAACATTTCTTTACACGCCTGATGTATTCTGCCTTCAGCCTTACCTTTGATTCCTTGTGAAGGACATGGTCCGATTCAAGTACACCAAGATACCGATAACTCTCCTCCTCACCCAAAGCCCTCAACTGTGCACCATCTGGCAGAGCAATGCCATCGGAATGTACCCTCTTCCCCCTCTTCATGGTCATTGAAGCACATTTCTCCAGACCGAACTGCATCCCAATGTCATCACTGAAAATCCTGACGGTCTGCACCAAAGAGTCGATCTCGGCCTCATTCTTCGCAAACAACTTCAAATCGTCCATAAAAAGCAGATGGTTGATCTTACATCCGTCCTTCTTCATTACATAACCTGCACTCACCTTCCTTAGAATCATCGACAGGGGCATCATCGCAAGAACAAACAGCAGCGGAGACAGAGAGTCACCTTGGAAAATACCTCTTCTTATGCATACCTTGCCCAGATTATCATCGTTGGCTGTCAGATTTGTTCGCCACGTCTTCATGCTCTCACCTAAAAGACGTTTTACTGCATCAGCCACTCCAACCATATCCAGACATTCCATTATCCATGTGTGCGATACCATGTCATACGCCTTCTTGTAGTCAATCCACGCCATTGCCAAATTAGTCTTTCTGCTCCTGCAGTCCTTCAGTACAGCCTTATCGATGATAACTTGATCCTTCGTACCTCTGGACCGCTTCTTACAGCCTTTCTGCTCCTCCGGAAACAACTGCTGGTCATCCATATGGCGATATAGGTCTTCTGCAATCATACTGGTCAAGAGTTTATACATCACAGGTAAGCACGTGATTGGTCTATAATTACTGGCAATGTTACCTTTCTTGACATCCTTCATGATCAGCACTGTTTTTGCCTCAGTCATCCAAGATGGGACCTTACCCTGTACTAGACAGTCTTGCAATTGTAGGGCCATTCGCTCATGCAAACTACGGAAGTTCTTCAACCAGTACCCATGCACATGGTCCATACCCGGGGCTTTCCAATTTGGCACCTTCTTTATCTGTCTCTTAACCTTGTCCACGTCAATCTGGAACCCTTCTTGCTGTTGTACCCCTCTCAATTCATCTTTCACATCTGTTAGCCATTCCGCTTGTCGGTTGTGTTTTACTGGTTTGTCCCAAATACCACCCCAGAAAGTGTTTGCCTCTGTTGGTCTCGGAACCGCTTGCGTGCTGTCAGCCTTCCCATCCAATTCCTTAAACAACTGACGCTGATTGGTGTTAAATAATCTATTCTGGTGAAATTGTCTAACCCTGTCGTCATACCTCTTCACTTTTGCAGCCTTAGCCTTAACCCTTTGCTTAATCTCCTCTATTACAACACTCACACCCTTACGTTTGACGTTGTACTTTGTCATAATTGTATTCCTTAAGTCTGAACTATTCAATAAACCCTTATTCATTTGTTCTATTCTACTGAGATCTCTTCGCAAATCTTTAATTTGACCCTCCAGCCGACGTTTCCACCATGGTGTACTGTTCCCTTGTTGAGACACCTCTACCCCTAACTTTTCCCCTACTACAACTGCCCCTGCAAAAATAAGACGGTTAGTCCTTGGGACCCGGCGCAAAGCTGGAATACTCCACCCGTTTGACCCCTTCGCCGCTTCCATCACCTCTTGAAGCCTAGCCTTAATCTGCACTTCCTCCTCCGTGAACTCTACGCCCTCCTCATCGTCGATGCCATCATCATCCTGACCATTTCGCAACCCTGGCTGGTTCACCTCATCTTCACTCTGTGAGCTAGCAGCAGCCGCCTCCTCCGGTATTTGGTGGTTAACAATATCTGTTCCATCACTTTCAGCTTGTACTATCCTCCTCATCTCCTCAATTTCCACATTGGTTAACCACTGGTTCCGTTTGATAGTACTTATCTGGTCTGCAAGACGCTGCTCACTAATCTCAAACATTCCTTTATCTTGCCATAGGCTTATCATTCTCCTTCTGTATCCTCTCTTGTCCGGTTCACTCTTAATATAACAGTCCATCGCAATTTTGTTATCGTTCTTACTCCATTTTCTCCTGGTTCCACCACGAATCCCGTTGTGAGCAGTTTGGATACGATCTGGTAGCACCTGCTCAGGCATACCAACCAGATCGGGTGAAGGACTTCCTCTCTGGGAGTTTGTCACTCTTTCACCGTTGAATTGATGCTCCATAGCACTCATTATTAACATCACAAAACTGTGAGAAAGTTTATAGTTTCAGGGAGAATTACATACAGCAACGCTGTAGAATATCCAACCCTACGAAGACTTAACACTGGTTGTAATCAAGATGTTCCAAAGGACGCGGATGATGCGCGCCTCCGTTCACTGATTCAGTACACACGGTGCGGTCTACGTTGTAGAAAGTTTTTCGAATACGAAAAAAATCCAACCTTTTTCCACCAAAAATAGCAACAAGGTGTTAACTAGTTGCCTTCAAACTTACCCTGCGGTGTCTACCAAGTAGTACCAACAAGGAGTTAACTTTTGGTGCAAAACAAACAGCGGGAAACAATATTTATCTTCTATAGAATCGAGAGCCGATCTGAAGCAGTGTTCCTTGTCTCGTCGCCATTTATTATTATTATTATTATTATTATTGTTATTGTTATTGTTATTGTTATTGTTATTGTTATTGTTATTGTTATTGTTATTGTTATTGTTATTGTTATTGTTATTGTTATTGTTATTGTTATTGTTATTGTTATTGTTATTGTTATTGTTATTGTTATTGTTATTGTTATTTTTATTGTTATTTTTATTGTTATTGTTATTAATATCAGGCTGAGGACTTGATCAAAGCACTACCTCCATGATCAAAGCAACACTATTTTGGCTCACCTGATTCCAGATTTTCAAATTCAATTTTATTATGTTTTTTTCTGATACATTATCCAAGTTTCAAATCGCGTTGGAAGATTTTTATTTCCGTCAGGTAAAAGCTCTCAGAACATGTACTGCTTGTTTTGCTTTCAAGGTGTTTTCTGCGTCTTTGTTCTTCAAAATCCTCATCGGAAACCGAAGCGCATCTCGCGCCGCTTGTAGAAGCAGCCATCGTTGTTGATTATTATGTGCAGCTTCGTTCACTGGTTAACAACAGTGAGCGTTTGCTCTTGACTACATGGGAACCAGCGAAACTTGTTAAAATTCCCGGCATTCGGGAACTTTTACTGACACAATATTGCTGTCATCCGGGGTACTTTTTACGAAAGCATTCAAAACACTGATATATTTTTGCCTATGGAAACCTGATATAAATAATAATATGTAATATTTTAAATGACTATTTTTGTAAACTGTACATTTCAGCTTGTAGGCGCTGTATAATTGCAGTGTTTTAATCAACCATGAATAATAATAAAAAATGCCTGCATTCAACTTCCTATCATGTGCTCTCTGCTTCCAAATAAACAAAAGTACACAGTATTCCCTGAGGTAGTCTCTCCATCTTCAGGGGTGGATTGCACCAAGCGGTCTTAAACCAGTCTATGCGCTATAGCCGGCTAACTTGAGACGCACTAAGACAGTCTTTAATTATAGACCGGTTGCAATAGCGCGGTCTATAATTATAGCCAGTCTTAAATCTTAAGCCTGCTCGGAGCTGGCTATAATCGGTCTTTGTTTTTTGTTTTTAAAGATGGCGCTGCATTTGTTAGTTGCAGATGATTTGAAAGAGCTCTAGGATTAGATTTTATTTTAGAAATAGATTACACACATGGGAGGCATTATGATGAAGATCAAGGTGATTGTATCGTAAATGTATGTTCTCAAAAGTGAAAATGATACAACTCACAGATTTGATATCCGATGATTTAAACCAAAGCAATAACAACAATGCCGTACCACCAGTGCCTGCAGAGTGCTAAGTATTATGGGACATTTGTTCGTATTTCATTACTTTTCAGCGACTTATCTAAGACCGGCTTATTGCAACAGGCTTGATGACTGACTAAGCTAAGATCATCTAAGGCAGATAGCCGGCTATAACTGACTGGTCTTAGACTGCTGACTAAGACTGTTTTATTGCAATCCGCCCCTGCTCGGACAGAGAGCCATCTGACTTGTCGTTTTGGTTCCGTCTGTTGTATGCCTATCTCTTGTGTATTCATGTTAAAAGTATCTTGTATTGGTGACATATTTTTGTTATCTCTCTTCCAGGAGCCCGTCTGAAGAACGCATTAATCAAACAGTGTTACAATCCACCCCCAAACCTAGAGACAATGTTTGGACCCTTTGATCCTCCAGACTTAACACTGATCTTCTCTAAGAAGAGAGCTCGCTACATCAAAAGAACCAGCTCGGCAGTATGGGACTCACCATTGCTCAAGGTCTAACAATAGGTAACACTACTGGATTTAGATAATCTTTTAAATTTGCATGAAATATTTGGTTTATTGTGCAAAGTTTCTTAGCTTTGAAGTGTCATTTACTTCAGTGTGTATATACTATGGGATGTTAGTGTAACTAGAAGAAGGAATCATCAGCTGGAGTAATTATAATCTCTTGAGCAGCATGAGTTTTATTGAAGGCCAAATCAAACAAGGAGGTTTGGATTTTGGTTATTGAGATTTTGGATTTAAGTATAATGTAAAATATCTCATGGGAGTTTTTTGACTGGTAGAGTTATGAACTGAAAACTTTATAACTTAAATGTAAATAGTTAACAAAATAAAAGGAGGAACTGGTACTGTCCAAAAAGCACAGGGCAAGCTGAAGCCATGGTTGGAAAGAAGAAACAAGGCAAAGAAAAATACCCTCTATTTTAAAAAACACCAGCATAATTTCTTCTAGGTCTGACACTTTAAATTTAAGTAAAGTGACTAAAAGTTATGTGATTTTTACAAGATTGCAGGATGATTGAGTAGCCCTGCTGGATTTTTAATGTTGTATTTTCATGTAAAAGATCTTGCACAACTAAAACATTGACTTCAAGATTCAATTTGATTAATGGAGTATTTAGTAAAATGTATCATGGTGATAAAATATAAAAACAAACAGCACCTGACAATACCCATCATCATTTCATGTGTACATATATGTATAGGTATCGTTACAATTAAATATTTGTCAAGAAAAAGTTAAAGTAACGCTGGGAAATGGGAGCAAATAATTACATTGTTTCCAGAACAGTATAATTTCCCAATCTTAGTGAGAGGATGTGGGTTAGCATTGTAGTAGCTGCATTAACCTTCCCTATACATGTACAAACAATGCAAGTCTCATTCATATACAAACATCTTGGTGAACCCCTACGATTCATTAACACACTGGAATGTTGACAGACACAAGGCTAGCAAGTCTTTTGTCAGTGCAGTGAATATAATTATACAATATTTTGTGGATGACAATAATATAAGGCATTTACAATTAAATATATGTGTTTGATACCTGTAGTGATGAAATGTTTTAACAGCATACCATTTACAAACCTGCTTTTAGGTCATCATTGAAGACTGTTCATAGTATAAAGGGTTTTCACCAACCAGAAATGTACAGACATAATTAATCAATTTAGAAAGTATGCTGTTTTTTATTTAGCGACATTTTTCTGTAACCTACTGTAAAAGATCAGCACCTTGGAGATCACAATATAAGTGTAAGTAGGATTTGAAACTTTGCATGGTGGAAATAAGATATAGAAGGGTTTGCGGTAACACCATGTAATAACAATCTCTAAATGAGTTGGGGTGGTTCTGAAAAGAACCGTTGGATTAACTCGACGTTTCGATCAGTATGCTCTTCATTCTCCAGAAGACGATCAGAGCATACTGATCGAAATGTCGAGTTAATCCAACGGTTCTTTTCAGAACCACCCCAACTCATTTAGAGATTGTTATTACATGGTGTTACCGCAAACTCTTCAGTATAAGTGTACATGTAAAAAAAAAAACAGTAGTATTTGTGTTATAGGTGGTAGTAAAAGTTTGTTATAAACCAAAGTACACAAAAATAAAATTTGAAAGTCAATGTAAAAGATTGTGCAGATTGTCTTTAAAAGTCTTACCAATTAATAATTTATTAATCCCAAGTACATATTCTGTGACAATTTGTCACAGTTTTTTTGTGAACCATTCCAGGCAGGCATGGTATTCTTACTACTTTAATATGATTGCTGATTTTTTTGTGACCTCAGAAAAGTCAGTCAAATTGTTTTTAAATAGCCTGGAAAGTCTAACCTATTCCACATATACTGGTGAATGTACATCGGTCAGCCCTTGTAATTCCATCGAAGCACCAATCATCATGCCTGCATAGCAAAAGTTCTGTTATAGAGACCTGCAGCTGATTTCACAAAACGCTAGGATTAATCCTTTCTAGAGTCAGAACAAGTAACCCATTTTCCCGTCCTGCGTCCCAACGTCTATGGTTAATGGAAGTTAACTCGGTTTAAGTCCCAAGATTAATCAAAAGTTAGGAAGAGTTTGATGAAATCAACGACTGGTATTATATTGGACTCTTGCATGGCATGCAGTACACTTAGCACCCATACCCTGGCTGGATCAAAATAACACAATGGAATCGACTCCCACAACGTTGAAAATGATAGGCACACATTGACAGTTAAAAGTGGTACAATTCATCCCCAATAAAAAATCAAATGATTCTTAAAAGGACATCTCGATCACCCATATCTGGTCTCCATAAGATACATGCTATCATGCTGGAGTCAGCCCCCCCCCCCCACTCCCACAAACACGTACACAAAACCTACGTATTCTCTTACTTCTATAAGTTCAGTCAAGGTAAAACCAACAATATCATAGAGAATGCAATGACGTAAGATGTGGAATCTTCAGTTTCAATTGAAAATTGAATGTTATTTGCACACTTTCCCTATAATATTTGCATGCAATTTGACACCGTTTACCATGGTGTGCGAGTAGTCACTCTTGTACATGTGATTGTTGTACCCCTAATACATGTGAGCATAGAATATTGCATGCTGTATCTTAAAAGCATTCCTTGACTTGAAAGTACATGTAGACAGGTAGACCTGCACATTTTTGCAATGGATTTAATGTGAAAAAAAAAAAAAAAAATTATTTCAGCAGCAGGCCAACCTTACTAAGAATATTTCACTGTGTTGTCTTACTGTCTGTAAGTTAACCTTGGGGCTATTTTTGTGAAATAACCCAAAATGCGGTTGAAACCTGAAAAGAATTGTAAGGAAACAGCTTTGTTTAGTATTTAATCTTTTCTTTATTGGCAAGTTTGCTGGAAGATAAAGTTGTTTTCCAATAACTCTTCAAATATGAAACTAATATAGGACACTAACATCTATGTTGCATTATGGATAGGAAGCAATATTCATTCCCTTTGTCTTTAATCCACTTGCACTTGGTTTAACTCATATTAATTTTAAGCAAACTTAAACCCAGACTCTGAACTGGCAGTCCATTTTCAACTGCTCAAACACTGCATATTGCCTTCAAATGCACACTAAGTTTGCTTGAAGGTAAATTCGTTATAAAAGCTTGTCTGTATCCCATATCCAACTTGGCTTTCGGCTAAATTGATATGGGATGCAGAAGTTCTATGTGTTCCCATACTCCAAGAGCACTGTGTGATAACTACATTATACCACTTAAAGATGCTATGTAAGATTTTTGACCGATTTGACCCAACAATTTTGATTTAAAATTCAATAGGTATTTTGATGGGGGTCAGGAAAGTTACAAGCTTTCATTTGAGCCATTGCTTGAAAAAGTCCGCCAATTATAAGTAGCAGTAAAATAAAGTGCTCAAAATTAGTTTTTGTCGGGATCCCGACAATATATCACGTGAACAATTCTTATGTGTTTTATAAGAAACGTTTTAAATTGTTGTCATGGTTCCTGACCATTAAAAGTAAAATTTAAACTTTTTTACATTAGGGCGGTTGATACTCTTTGAAATACCATTCACTCAAAAAAATCTATTTTTTAATGGTTGGGCAAAAAATCTGACATAGCATCTTTAAACATGACCTACAAATAATTCAATACAAGTATACATATTCCAAACTTTTTTTGCAAAAACTAATTTAATTCCCCCATACCTCAACAGAGAAGTTTTTTTTAAAAATACATCAAACTTCTATGGTAAAACAAAAGTCGTTTTTGATTACTTTGACAGAAGATGTCCTATAATTGAGATTCATAAAATATTAATATAACTTTTTACATGTACATACTTTGTTATTTCTACTTAAAATTGTTTTCTGAAAGGTAGATATTACTAGATACAAGTTTGGCAACAACTTCTAAAAGTCACAATAAAATAACTACTTTATATAGGAAGTCTAGATTAGTAAAAAGTAAACGTGATTGTAATATTTGCAAACATCGAATCAATTACCAAGTCGATTTGAAAATATTTTGTGTTTATTATTTTCCCTGTAATTAAAGGAACAATTTGCTTTAGATCGGACGAGTTGGTCTATAAAAAGCGTTTGTAACCGTTTGTTGTAAAATGCATATGGTTGGAAAGATGTTGTAAAAGTAGAATACAATGATCCACACAAACATGCCTCGAAATTGAGTAGTTTTCTCTTTACTTTGCGAACTAACACGGTCGGCCATTTATGGGAGTCAAAAGTTTGACTCCCATAAATGGCCGACCGTGTTAGTCAACGAAGTAAAAGGAAAACCGTGCAATTTCGAGACATGTTTGTGTGGATCATTGTATGTTACTTTTACAACATCTTTCTACCCATATCCATTTTATAACAAATGGTTACAAACACTTTTCAAAGAGCAACTCGACTGATCCAAGGCAACGTGTTCCTTTAATAATTACATTTGGCTTGGAAACCATTGCTTACAATGATTTACTGACTACAAAGTCTAACTCTGTGCAGTTTGTACAATGTGCCAACAAGGAAGGACTCTTTTAAAGTGCTGGTATTTTTTTAACCTTGTTCAGTTCACAAAAAGCACTACAAGCAACATAGGAATATTTGACTAAAATAGGTCATCTTTCTTTGCAATTTGTTTTTCTATTTAAGAGAAATTAAGTCCCTTCTTGATGAAGGGATCATATTGAACTTCTTCACAGGGTAATTTAAATTATCAATCAACAACTCAATCAACAGACCAACCAAACCCCAGCCAACCAACAAACCAACCAACCAATAAATAAACCAACCATTGCCAATAAATAAATCAATTACTGGACATTCACTGACTGAATGACTGTTGACTTATATCCATTACTATCTGCTTGATCAACAATACAATTTATGACATGCTTACTGTATTTTGTTATCAATAGAAACCATGGAAGCACATCAGCAAGATTAAGTATCTTGATTTTTGCAGCAAATCATTATCTTTTTAGTCGTTTATTTATAAATGTAAATGTTTGGCATGGCCCCAAACATTGTGTTTTTAATACAACATATTTAGCATCACTACATTAACAAATTTCCTTCATAACGGTGTATATTTTGTATGGATTCCATAAGGATTGAAATGCTTAATATATTGACAATATAAAGTGGCTAGACTGTCTTCTGACTAGCCATAGACTTCTATCAGCGAGTATTGGATTATTACTATATGTAGTTATGAATCTACCATCACAACAACCAAAACTAAATTTAAACGGGAAGTTCCAGAGAGTTGCTTAGTAGAAAACACCAGGAACCAAGTACAAACAAGACACCCTACAACATGTCCTGTTTCTGCTCCAAAAAGATGTAATGGCTGAGTAATTTCATTTGCTTTATAGCAGCATTATTAGCAATAAGAACATATCATAATCTACAATAACAATCAGACAGTAAAGTAGAATCCCTAATAAAATTAAGTAAATAAAATAAATTAAATTTACCAACTGAAAAGCTGTACATAATATATAAACATAAAACACATACCTGAAACCTGAAACATTTAGTGACACACATCGCGTCTCATTAATTACCAATACAAAATTCATTTTGTAAAAATGCTTAAAAATTATTTTAAAACGTTAAATGGCACCATGTGTTGAAATATTAGTTGATAAAATCTCAAGATTTTTAGCAAGTTTTATAGCTTTCATGCATACAAAATATTAATACAGTTGGATTATTCCATGCATAGATGAACAATTAAACTAAACACCAAGCACAAATAGTTTTTTTCCTACTAGAACTGATCACGAACACAATAAAAGACTTGCAAGAATGTTTGTCACCAAGAATCTCCAACACTGAATGTTAACTAAGACGATAACATTGATTTGTTGTTCAACATTACTTACTTAATAATGAAACAAGTACAAGTGGATTGTTCAAACTGCAGCTACTTTAAAGGCACTGGAAACCCTGGTAATTGTCAAAGAACAGTATTATTTCTTGGTGTATCCCAACATATGCATACAAATTAACAAATCTTTGAACATTTTTACTCAATTGGGCATCGAAGTTGAAACAAAATATTGAAAAAATAAAATCACCCTTGTTGCACAAAATGTGTGTGCTTTTAGAAGTTATAAAAGGCTTCAGGCCTGAAGGCTTTTAATATTGGAGTGAGAAATTACCTTAAAAAAAAAATAAAAAAAAAAGTTACTTCAGAGGGAGCTGTTTCTTACAATTTTGTTAACAATCCACAGGTCGTCATTGCTCATCACCAAGTAAGTTTTTATGTTAACAATTATTTTGAGTTACAAATAGTGTCCAGTCCCTTTAATTTAAAATTCATAAAGGATGGGTCTGACGATGATTATTTTAGCTGATTCCGATTGGCGAGTACATAATGTAGAAATAAACAGATTGATGTCAGACAACAAATAATTAAAGAGCAATAAAGGCACATTCAAATCAACCGAGCAATAGCTTGGAAACTTGTAGCACTACTACCTGTGCTAATTTCATCCTAACAACTCTCCTTGTCCAAGGAGAGCTGATGGAATTGGTTAAGTCCTAAAAATTTAATCATTAGAAAGAACCTTCACTTATTCATCCCTAAGCCCTAATCATTTGTATAATTCAAGAAAAAGTAACTCTTTAAACTTACACTTTAAAGCTTTATAATAACCACCAAGCTGAGCCCAGTGTAATGGAGCTGCAAGTAGAAAGGTATGTCTTGAGTTCTGTGAACAAAATCACAGGCATATTACTCGAGTGGGATTTGAACCAACGACCTTTTGCAATTCTAGAGTAGTGTCAGTGTATATGGGTAAAACCAAGATTAATATTCTTTATCCCGATGCAAATGTCCATTTATTAAATAGACTTGATCACCTAGGGATTGCCAGCTTCATGTTACAGATTAATGCAAACTCAGCTTAGTAGCATGTACAAACATGGAATCAAACTACATGTATGCTAGCAACCTCAGCTTGGTATAGCATGTACAAACACGGAATCAAACTACATGTATGCTAGCAACCTCAGCTTGGTAGCATGTACAAACACGGAATCAAACTACATGTATGCTAGCAACTTCAGCTTGGTATAGCATGTACAAACATGGAATCAAACTACATGTATGCTAGCAACCTCAGCTTGGTAGCATGTACAAACACGGAATCAAACTACATGTATGCTAGCAACCTCAGCTTGGTATAGCATGTACAAACACGGAATCAAACTACATGTATGCTAGCAACCTCAGCTTGGTATAGCATGTACAAACATGGAATCAAACTACATGTATGCTAGCAACCTCAGCTTGGTAGCATGTACAAACATGGAATCAAACTACATGTATGCTAGCAACCTCAGCTTGGTATAGCATGTACAAACACGGAATCAAACTACATGTATGCTAGCAACCTCAGCTTGGTAGCATGTACAAACATGGAATCAAACTACATGTATGCTAGCAACCTCAGCTTGGTAGCATGTACAAACATGGAATTAAACTACATGTATGCTAGCAACCTCAGCTTGGTAGCATGTACAAACATGGAATCAAACATAGTATAAGAATCTGCAATGGCTACTTTGTGTTTTTCCAAGGCACATATTTCTTTAAAAGATTAAAAACAAAGGCAAAAGAAGCATCATCTATTGGAAGCAGAGAGTAACATTTTCACTACATTTTACTCACGGCAATGGTGCATTCCTTTGAAAAAGAAATTTATTCAATATTATACCAATATTTTTGAGCCATTAAAACTTCTAAATTTAAAGTTTATCAGACATTTTGTGATAGAAGATTTAAATAGCATAGTACGTGTTCTTCAAAAAATCTATTTCAGATATTTGCAAAAATAACCAGATGTAGACAAGGTCTGTTTTTATTGCATTAGTTCAAAACAGCATTTGTTAACAAATTATACTTTATGATTGATTCTGAGACTTTAATAGGTAAAAAATAACTTTTTTTTTGACTTGCTACAAACGAAGGAATAATAGAAACTTAAAAAAAACAAAAAACCCTTGCCTTTTGTTGTTCTAATTCATCTCCATAATGCCAAGAAATTCCTGCTAGATTGCTGTGAAAGTTACTAATACAAACAAATCAGGACGAAACAAGAACTTTAAATAGCTCACAGGTTAACTTAATATAATGTAAAAATTCCTTACAACGAAACCACTTTAGAAATAAAGAACGGTATACATCTCATGTAACCACGTACAATATTCATACTACTTTAATCCAATTTCTGCTTTGCTTGCCCCAAGAAATAACGAAAATTTGGTTTTCATTTTGGTAAAATGAAAAAGGTAACAAGTTTAACTATTTTCCGACTTGCTATTTTCTTTAACCCCCCCCCCCCCCAGTTCCATGACCATTGGTGTTGCGCGGTCACACACAAACAACGTTCTGATCTATATGCACGGCAAACTGTACATGCTTAATTGTAATGAATGAACATAGAGAGCCCTTTTTATGTCTGATTCACGGATCATCCGGATTTGTCAATGAGGGGAGAATGCTAGTCACAGCGCCCTCTATGTTCATTCATAACAAGCGAGACAGTTTGCCATGCATAGATCGGAACAATGGTTGTGTGTGACCGCGCAACACAAATGGTCTTGGAACCAAGACTACCCCCCCGCTACCCCCCGCCCCCCCCCCCCCCCCAAAAAAAAAACCCACCTGAAAACATTAATTATGGCAAAGTTTGGTTTTCTATACAGTATTAAAGAAAATGAGTTGACTACACAAGAGTATAAACTAAGCTTGGGCGATATCTCGATATAATCGAAAATAGCGATACCATTTCTTAGACGATATCATATCATCTTGATTTCTTGTTAATCGAATTATCGGCAAATCGTGGTTTTGATGAAGTATCTTGATGTCTTCCCTAATTGAGACGTCTTGCAACCACGAAGGGCTGTTTAACAAAATATATGGTGTAACTGAAACGCCCATGTTCAACACCATGGGTAGACAGTACACCCCACAAAGCCATACCCCGATTTGTAAACCATACAAAGTATTGAAATTGGGCATCGTAAGATGTTATAATTTTTTGTCTAAAATATAAATCGCGATATAATTGAATATCGCGATACTTTTTTGACGATATATCGTGGGAAAATAAATGCAATATCGCCCAAGTTTAGTATAAACCAATACACATGACATCATTTGAGCAGGACAAAAGAAGGTTGCTTATTTGACAATCCTGTGCACTGTGCGTACAAAGATGTGCGTTTTCATTGTTGGTCAAACCATTGGGAGGTCAGATATCTTGTTGCACTCACCCTTGCCTTCTTTCTTCTTAAATGTTGTATTTTTAGAGGAAGGTACACATTTAGTGTTGAGAAATGGGACGTCAACAAATTTTTTTTCTTCATCTAAGATACTGAATCATGGGCAGTAATTGCTACAATACAGTAATATGTGTTATCAATAACTAAACTTTTAAACATAGTGCAATGTTTTATACAAAGAAACACCTTAACCCTAATAAACTTTAAACATGTACTTTTCTGATGTTTCATGGAAACCATACCCTTGAAATAAATGTATCATTCCAGAAACTATGTACCTGCCCTTTAACCTTTTGTAAGTCAGTATTCAATGATCATCTTATGGACTTCCAGAATATTTTAGACATTCGCCGTGAGCCAGTTTGGAAAAATTGGTGTGTATCAATGAGGTATCACGACGGCCTAGCCGTTAATAGCATTGGATTCAAACTCTGGTGTTTCTGATCAGCAGAGTTTGCATTTCGAGTCCCAGTCATGTCAACTGTGTCAATAACCAAAACACCTAACCAGAATGCTTCAACCTTCGGATGGGACGTTAACCTTCTGGTCCTGTTTGTTGTGTAATGCATGTAAAAGAACCCAGTGCACTTTTTGAAAAGAGAAGGGGTTCGCCCCAGTGTTCCTGGTTTGATTGGCAGCATATTGTGCGACAGCACCATATCAACCATGACATGGTGCTATGTAAAAGGAGTAGATCTCTTTTCAAATGTAGTCCCACATTTCTTGCAGGAAAATACTGTATGTTAAAAAGAGCATTGAGCGCCATTGAGTGACGAATATGCGCACAATATACATGTAAGAAGCCACTATTATTATTTTGATTATCATTGTGTATACATGTACACACTTGATGGCATTTATGAAAGTCACTGGATTGGAAGTGGTTTTGCTGCTGAGTTAATACAGCTTATGATCAAAACTCAAGTCTAATAAGCTCTTGATACAGAGTATTAATTAAAGTTGATCCCTGACTCCCAAACAACCAAAGTCTGTCAAAAACATGTAGCACTATCATTACACAGCATCCTTACCTGACTCAATTATTGCCACAAACTAAGTAGACATTTATGGAAGGATGGCTTTACAATAGTGCACAGCATGATTGCTTATCACTGCTACTCTTGCTTGGTCGTTGCAGCATAGGTGGGTTCTCCTCTGCTTGAAATTTTCTAAAGAAAACAATTCAATCAATACAGTAAATTTAAATCACATTGCATTGACACTTAAATGTATAAAAACAATCAACAATTATGATAGATATCCTAAGTCTTCAGTGTTTTTATACATTTGTCTAAAAAAAATAATCATCAATAATTGTAGTAGTTATAACCAGCATTTAATTGATTCAAAACAAAACTTACTCAACATTTATTAAGACAAACTCTCTGAAATGCAAAACTTTCATCAAATTCAAAATGAGTGGATTAAAATCAGTATTATTGTACAAAAGTGCTTTGCTTGCACTTTAGCAAATTTAAGACGTAATCAACACATAATTGGATGTGCAGCCAGTGCAAGTAATGATCATTAACAAATGTAATAGATACTTAACGGATAAATGGTTGGCCAAAAGGAGGATGATTCTAAGATATCAGAATACAATAACATTATTAATTGACATTTGAGAGTTTGACTTAGGAGGAGATATGACATTTCACCATCTTGAAAATTAAAAACTACAGAACATGTTTACTGAAATTGATGATTGAGTACACAAACCACTGCTGCTTAGCGGAAACAGAAATGACTAATAACAAATTACTCACTGGTTTTTCTATGCAAGTTAAGGTCACTTGAAAAAGGTATTGGCGAAACTGTTATATTTTTCTTTCTGCAAAATTGTAGTGAACAGAATCTGGGAAAAAGCTAATGCTTGATATATGCAGAGCTTAGTTTTCATGGCTCTGTGATAGGGGTTCAATGCAGATCTACACTGTATGTCATTATGTATTACATATACATGTAAAGACTAAACAAGAATAGACTGCAAGTGATTCGGTTAAATGTTCACCAACATTTGAAACATTAAAAAAGTCAAGGCTCACTGTTTCGTACCGTATTGTTCTAACAAGTTGATGGAAAGATTGGTCCACATTCATTCTTGTCTTGGCACTTGCTTCAATCACCTCTACCTTGAGCTGCTTGCCTAGTTCCTGTGCTTCTGATGACGACACCTTAATACAATAACATGGGGCAGGAGCAACCAAAATATTCAAAAGATACACGTCAAGACTGCATTACTTTATTAAAGTTCTGTAGTTGTCTGACCGGTTGTTGAAAACTGAAATACAAATGTTTCAAAATGTACATGGTAGATTCTTGATTTTATCTTTAATTGCTGTTTGAAAATATTCACTGAAGGGCTGTTAGAGTGTAATGGTGCCAATAACTATTGATACAGATTCTAAACAAACAACACATTCTTGTCCTACATGTAACCCATTATTCAGAGATTGAAACTTTGAATGTTCACCAAAAAGTCCATCTAATTGGTGCGAAGGTTTTGCTCAAACAGGCATCATTAAAGACATTGGACACTATTGGTAATTTTCAAAGACCAGTCTTCTCACTTGGTGCATATCAACATATGCATAAAGAAACAAATCTGTGTAAATTTAAGCTCAAGCTCAGTTGCAAGATAATAATGAAAGAATTAAACAATTTTGTCACACGAAGTTGTATGCTTTCAGATGCAAGTTGATTTCGAGGCCTCATCTAATTATGAGGTCTCGAAATCAAACCCGAGGAAAATTACTTCTTTCTGGAAAACTTCGTTACTTCAGAGGGAGCCAATTTGGTTGTTTGTTTTGCTCATAAATCTGTCAATGCTAAACGGAAGTTTTCAAAAATAGATGAGTGTCAAGACGAAGTCAGCTCCTTTCTACCCTGTAAATTTGGCGAGGCTTGATGCGGTATCCAGGGAGGAGATCCAATAACATACACACACACGCACGCATACACACAGACATGATTCAGCTAAATATAAAGAGAAAATATGCTTTAAGGCAACTGTCAAAACGGCAGTACCTTCTAGTGTCAGTTTGATGACATTGTGCTTTGTAGAAGACAACAACATGTATGTATCGTTTACTAATACTTTGTAGTAGGTTAAATGCCAATGACCTATGCATTTACAAATCAACTGAAAGTCTCAGCAAATACGTGTACGATGTCACAGGCCTGATCATTCACAGAGACAACGGAAGGGGATTGCCTCCATGCCCCCTGGTCATTGCCTTGGAGCCCTTGAAATGATCACAGGTAGAAATTTATAATTTCCTCACAGAGCCTATTAAATTGTAGGGTGCCCTTTACCTAGGAGACATGCCTTGGTACCCTTGCTCCTTCAAAAAACAAAGCATACAGGCCTGCGATGATCTTGACATACAACATTGATTGAAACTCTACAAAGTGAAAATAACAACTTACCGCTCGTTGGTCATTCAAATCTGCCTTGTTAGCCACAAGGATCATGGGATACTCATCCCGATCTTTGACCCGCAGAATCTGCTTGTGAAACTTGATTATTTCCTCAAAACTAGAGCAAACAGGAAAGATGAAGATTTATGAGGACAAATTATTATGTGTTCAGATTGCATTTGATGCTTTTTCATACAATAATCTAATTTTACATGACATTTTTCAAAACACATGTTCCAAATAAGTATGATATGTTTACCACATCATTTCAAATGAATGATCCTTCAATATGGGGGGGGGAGGGGTGTCATTAGCAAATAAGGAAAGATGAACGTTAATGCCAATATGTGCCCTGATAGAGTTTTATGTGGGCTTCCTTAAATGCACAGATTTGTCATTAGAAAAGAGAATTTACAGAATACAAAGAACATTTCTCCCAGTCAGCATGTTTCCTTAAATCAAATTAGAATTCAAGTCCTGATTACTCTTAACACACATTGTATTCATTCAGCGCTGTTTCGATGAATCAGTCAATTTGATTGTTATTCTGTGTTAACTTGGATCTTAGAGTGGAAATTTGATCTTCCATAAATATCAGAACATTCTATTTAACAATGGTCCATTGGCTTAAAGCCATTGGACACTTTCGGTAAACAGTGTTGTCCAAAGGCCCACACTTCATGTATCACAACTTATATTTAAAAATAACAAACCTGTGAAAATTTAGGCTCAATTGGTCATCGGATTTGGGAGAAAATAACCGGAAAACCCACCCTTGTTTCCGCACGTTTCGCCGTGTCATGACATTGTGTTTACTATAATCCGTAATTCTTGTTGTCGAGGAATTGATAATTGTTTTCTCAAAAAGTAAAGCATTTCCTGGAATAATATTTCAAGAGAAGTCTTTTACCATTACCTTCTGTAAACCCTGTAAGTTATTTGTAAATCTGTGAACTTTTTTTTGTTCCTGTTCCGAAAGTGTTTAATGGCTTTAATGTCAATTACAAGTGTTACTAATAGGCAAATACGGGCCCAGTCAAATGCTTCTGGAATATGAAGCATACAGAAGTACAAGCCTGTACCAGCATCATGTTTTGTTTTTAACTTCACCCAAACATAGATCCATTAAAAGATCATGATGAGGAAGTTGACCAATGATACATTTATAGTTTTTGCTTCCAGTGTATGACTACATTGTATTTCTTAGAAACAAGCAACTTAGTAGGCCTACTGTACATTTTAAAAATAAATCCTAAGCCTGTGAGCCATTTGCATAGTCAACCTGTAGGTCTTACATTGTACATGTGTTACAATAATAATCTTGTTGTCTAACCAGTTCATGCTAAAGGATTAATCAATCTTTTCCTGTTACTTGTGCAGGATTATTTTCAGTCAAAAAAAAACCCCCAACTTTTCCTGTTACTTGTGCGGAATTATTTTCAGTAAAAAAAAAAACCTTTTTTTTCCTAGCCATATAATTTTGTGTTGTTGATATAATTTAATAATGTCCCCCATTCATTGTTTACCCCTTGCTTTTTTCTGTATGCTTTCTAACCCCATTCATGTATTTCCACTTCACTGCTTATGTTTCACTTAGTTACCTGTTCATGTTTGTTGTGTTGTCTTTTAGCCTCGAGAAAGACTCTGCTAGGGTCAAAACGTCAGGCCATTAACTATTTTTTGCATTTATACCCTCGGTCCATTTGGTTGGTAAGTTGTTTGCAACAGCTAATTTTATTTTCTCATAATTTAATATTCCAAGAAAACTCATATAAGATACATTTTCTCATGGCAACTAAGCTTATAAAATATATTTCAATTGCTAATTTTTGTTTGATTGATTTTCACTCAAATCATCACGTGAGCACTGAGACTCAAACTTGGACTCAAGTCATGGCAACGCACATGTATCCATCAAACTCAAGGAATACAATGGATGTGATTTCAGAGAATGTTGGCAAGACCGAGGGAAACTTTTTGACGTGTACCTTGTTCTATTGGTAAGACTGTACACAAGAAGGAATCCATCGCCAGTCCTCATGTACTGTTCTCTCATTGCATTAAACTCATCTTGGCCTGCTGTATCCAAAACTAAAGAACACAAAAAAGAACAAATCATACAGTATTAATGTCATTTGGCAAAGTTGTACAGTTGTACAGAACAAACAATACAAATTATCACAAAGAGAATAGCAGGGCTTATATAACACCCAAGCAGATCCTTGCCATTAGATTGGAGGATTGTCCGTCACGTGTTAGCAAATAAAAGTACTATTGCACGCTACGTCACTCAGCGTGCATTTTTCGATCCATCCGAAAAGTACTATTGCTCGCTGAGCAAAAATACATCACTGCATGCGCGTGTCTTTGGTAACGCAGCAGGGTTACTACAAGGCACATACTAGCATTCGGCAATTGATGTCTCAAAATGTCAAACAGGCCGACCCAAAACGGGTGTAATTTCACAATAAAAAATTGTAGGCCTATGGTTTGTCTATTTTGAAAGTTGTATCCTACAATCAAAATGACCAAGCTCTACTTGAATGTCATATAAAACAAATAATGAATGTTTTTAGTTCGTGCAATAGTGCAAAATGTTCATTCATTGAAAGATGAAATGTTCCATTCAACTCGGCTCCGCCTCGTTGAATAGAACATTCCATCTTTCAACTCATGAACACATTCACACCATTACACTCATAAACATTCATTATGTGTATAATATGGGATTCTTACAAATGAATTTAAGATTTGAACTAAATAAAAAAAAACACACATTATGCTGTTATTTGTAAAATTCACAAAGAAATTGTTTCTTTTAATCTATATGTAATAAGGAGCTTTCTCCTAAAATGTAGGTATGAAACAAATCACTATTGCAATTTTTTTCTTCGTACCATCACACCCTTTTCATTTTTTAATGATTTACAATACATTATCCATGTTTTTATTTTTTTAAAGCATTTTAAAATTTTCAAATGTTGACACCTGGGATACAATTGGTATCAGAAATGAAGTCCACACTTTGGATTAATTGGCCAAGCTCACTGAACCTGTTACAAGGTAGCGAGGACAGAATCACTTTTGACAGATGCCAGGGGCAAGTCAAAAGTGCACCCCATAACAACTTGTAGGTTCAAAATAACCTTCTAGGGACCATGAATAGCCTGCAGGTGTGTACACTGTGCACTGCAGGGCTTAAAAGTTACACCAATGATCACAGATCACAGGCCAGTGAGTTTGGAGTCAGGCCAGTAAACTGACAACTGGACAAGATAGCTGTCTTGGATTTTTCAACTGGAATACTAACATCTCACAGTACATGCTGTGTTTTGCAATTGAAAATCTAAGGATGTTCAACCTAACATATTGATTTTTAGTTCAGTCTGAAAGAAAACAAGCTCTTAAGTATACTCATACCGAAGATGAGATAAATGAGATGAATCTGCTCTTACTCCATTAAAAAAAAAAAGTGAGCTATACATACACAAGCACCAACTGAATCATAACTCCAGTCATGCCAGTACTAGTACATGTACACCTACAGCATGAACAAATACTGGAAGTGCAGGAGCAGCTATACTGTGTCTGGTTTTCTCATGTAAGGCGCAGAAAGTAGGCCTACATCGTAATCAAACCTTCATGATTACAAAGAAGCAAATGACGGGCCACCCATTCCTAATGTTACACAAAACCATTCCCTGTCCACTTCCCATTGACAATAAACATTATCTCCCCCGACCCCCCTCCCCCAATGTTGACAGTAACACTAAGGCCTGCGTTAAAGGACACACTTTTGTCGTGTCGAACTAAAATAATTGGAAGATGGTTAATTGAATTTGACAAAAAAGCGTAGTTTAGCGCAAATGTTTTATTTGAGTTTGACACTGTCGTGTAGCACGCCAAGCCCTGGTCGGGCAATTTTTAGTGTCACAGCTCGAATTGTCATCATGTCACATGGCTCTTTAGCAACATTTTTTGTGCGGCAAATTATTTTAATAAATTTGACGTTTGTCACTGATTCTTTTTATTGCCGCACTTTTGTCGCTAGAAAATCAATTGAGTTCGACATGGCAAAAGAGCGACGTTTAGCGCAGGCCTGAAACAGACCGCCAATTGGAACTAACATTGAAAGGGACAGGGGGGACAAACAAGATATGGCCAGCATTGTAGCTTGTTGACAGCTATGTAGCCTTGAAGTTTACACACAAATTGTAGTCACAGGTTAGCCAAGTATGAGATTTGACCAAATTGTAGTCACAGGTCAGCCAAGTATGAGATTTGACCAAATTGTAGTCAAAGGTCAGCCAAGTATGAGATTTGACCAAATTGTAGTCACAGGTCAGCCAAGTATGAGATTTGACCAAATTGTAGTCACAGGTCAGCCAAGTATGAGATTTGACCAAATTGTAGTCACAGGTTAGCCAAGTATGAGATTTGACCAAATTGTAGTCACAGGTTAGCCAAGTATGAGATTTGACCATACTTTCTAACCACGTAAGGTCATATTTCCAGGTATGGAATACTCCAGTTGAAACTAACTGTTATCCTATGGATTCATAGTATGTGGTGACCACTCAAGGTTGATTCTATTTACATGTAACTCATGTGTTAGAGCCTACCTGACCTGGCCTCTGCTTCATTTGAACATGAGGACAGCTTCAAAATGGCTGATAAGAGCAAAGGTTTGGGGTAATGTTCTGCCATATTGGATTATGTTAGTTGAAAACAGAGAATCACTTAAGGAGAGACAAACATGCTCAAACTATAACACCCCTGGCACATTGTACAACAAAAACATCATCACAGCAGTTTGTGACATAGTTTTATTTGCACTCATCAACAGTATCATGAATTCCATATGCCAGAAGCAAGCCAATTAACATTATGACACATTCTCTGAGTTTTTGAAACTGTCTCATCATTGCAAGTTATTTCTGAAGGAGACAAAATCAATTTATTTGCTGGTGAAATGCTACATGCAAATAAAAGCAATCTATTTTACTAAAAAGATTTACATCCACACATTCATGAACATGACCAAACACTGTACAGGTTACTGGTAACAAGCTGTGATAAAAAATGTTCAAAATCTTGCTACATAGCCTAAAGTACGTGTTATATCATGCCCACATCATCCAAAGCACCCAACATTCAGATTTCAGAAATCATACTTTTTCATTTGGTTGGTAATGATTTTGCGTGTCAACATCAGCACTGGTCACCATGCAACCACAGTCAAATCCCAAATTTTCAAATAATATGTACACAAACGTATGAAGGCAGTAATTTCAAATTCCATGTGCAAAACTCTGAGAAAAGAAGCATCTTTCCAGTCAAGATGACCAAGGTTTGTTTGTTTGTTTAGATGGTCTTCCCATCAAGGGAACTTGGCAAAATCGACAACCAACCGAACTTGACAACCAATCTCTCTCATACAAACATTGGTTGAACGTTTTATATTAGATGATTATTCATTGCACAAAGCAAGAAAATGTGATTCATTAACTAGACGACAATATTTATTCTAGTCATTGTGAAGTCAGCGGTTCGCTGGGGGATTCAAATCCCAACCTTATGATTGCAAGTTCTGCAGTCCAACAACTTACCACGGTGATTATTGTACAGAGAGTAGCATCAAAGTAATGGAAGTAACCACAAAATTCGCTATCCAGATCACGATCATGACCCTAGATAATTCTTAAAAAAGTGTAGTAATTTGACTGAGTGTTGTTTTAAAAAGCTATGAGCTAAGTGACAAATACTTACTGTCTAACTTTGCGACAATGTTATCAATAACACATTGCTTTGTGTAAGAATCTTCAATTGTGGGGTCGTACTCTGCGACAAAACATGACTGAAAACAAAGAGATAAAATGTTACATAAAGACATCAGGAGTGGGTTGAGTTTTTTTTTTATAAAAGAAGAATATTATCCAAGTAGATCCTTGGCATTTGATTGGAGGATTGTAGGTTACCATGCCTTTATTTTGTACACCATTGCATGCCTACTACATTTAAGCGTGCCAGTCCCGTGCATTTTGCTGTGCTATCTTTTTTGCACTCTGCATTGTAGACTAATTTTTCTGGCCGCTGAAAAATTGTTGTGCAATTATTAAAAGCAGTTACTTTTAAAAAGATTGCCGCTTGTATGCTGCCATGGAATGTGAATCCAGGAAAATCCAGGTTACGAAGCATTGAAATTTTTCTGTCCCAGAAATTGGCCCTCATTCATATCAAGGACTAAAGAATAAATCCTTTATTGTAGAGCTAGGGGAAGCCCAGGTTGGACTCCTCCCTTGCATTTAACCCCAGCGGTCGGGTTTACATTTAGCAATTACCCTTGTTTACAGAGTTCCTCAGGGTTCCTGATTAAGTTCACTATATGAGACATACGTGGTTTCATACCAGAAGTAAGTACATGTACATGAATCCATGATGTAGCCTGTACAATTACGTATGACACTGACACTCTCTCAACTGGAATGTGTTTATAGTTTACTGTTATACTAAGGGAATCAATGTGTGGTGAAGAGGTTTTTAACCAGTGGTTTAAACCCGTGCCGAGGCCTGAACTTGATAATTATACTGAGACGAAGTTGAGGTAAATTATCAAGAACCAGGCCTCGGCGGGTTTAACCCACTCGTTGAAAACCGTTAAAGGAACACGTTGCCTTGGATCGGACGAGTTGGTCTATTTAAAGCGTTTGAAACCATTTGTTATGAAATGCATTGGTTAGAAAGATGTTTTAAAAGTAGAATACAATGATCCACACAAGTATCACTCAAAATTGCACGGTTTTCCTTTTACGTCGCAAACTATCACAGTTGGCAAAAATTTTGACTCCCATAAATGACCGACTGTGTTAGTCGACGAGGTAAAAAGAAAACCACGTAATTTCGAGGCATATTTGTGCAGATCATTGTATTCTACTTTGACAATATCTTTCTAACCATGCATTTTTTAACCAACGGTTACAAACGCCTTTTATAGACCAACTCATCCGATCCAAGGCAACGTGTTCCTGTAACAGTGCAAGCCACCAACCAAGGTCATTATCACGCAGTGAAGACCGGGTTCGAACACTGTTATTCCCATTAATAATTATCTTCTTAACGAATTAAACGCCAAAAATTGTCAAAATATTGAGACTTTTCTCTCGGCGATACATGTTCAGGGGCCATATTTGAGCTTTTGATGGTTCCCATCTCATTTGTGCGTTAATCACATTACTGATCTTTGAGACCAGTGGCTCTTTTAAATATTATGGTCTGTTCAGTGCCTTCACTGGGGTTGAAGGAGGCAAATGATTGCCTTTTCTTTGTGCGTTAAAACGCGCCCATGAGCTCAGCGTCCATATAGCATGTCGCTGTAAACAAGACCATGAACAAATGAGTTTACATGCGCCCACATGTTATCTCAAATTGATACAATTTCAGCGCGTACGTGCAAGTGCGCGAAGTTGCAATGAAACTAAATAAGCAGGCGATAAGTGCAACACGCAAGGTTTGCACAATGTATGCTGATTTATATGTAGGGGCCACTTATTCGCTATTTTCCAAAGCCGGTCTTCATACCGACCGTTGACACACCCCCACGTGACCTGGTTATGACCAATCATAGACTTGAAACCGTCCAAGGTATTTATTAATATAAATTCATGTGTAAATTGACAAATTGTTCATACTATGATTCTGCAGTCTTCATGAAATATCTTAATTAACAAACAAAAACAGATTTTAACTCATTTATATTCAAAAACTGAAAGACTTGACTTGATTGCTGTGATTAAAAAAAAATGTGGACAATAGATTTGTGCATCTTTTCCGGTCGCACTAAATACTAACAACTCACGACCCCTCACGACAACAATTTGTAAATGCACTTTAACAGAACATTTGAACGTAATTCAACCGTTAAATATGTGCACAAGAGTCAATGCATCTAAATCACCTGCAAACTGTTGCAAAAATTGTATTTTAAGCTGTAAAAAAGGTGTTTTTTATCCCTGAAATATTCGCCATGTTGTCTTTCAACGTACTATTACACTGCAGGAGGTAACGATTCTATTACACCACAGGAGGTAAGGTAATTTCTGAGGGCTGAGTTTTATTTTTTCGTTTTGGTTTTAGCTACTGATTTTTTCTTTCTTGTTAGAAAGTTAAAAGGGGGAATAATCATCTTGCATTGTGTCACCCCTGCGGTATAATAGAATCGTCCAAGTGTGTTGAAAGACACCATGGCGGATATTACCGTTCGTTACTAAATTCAGGTAAAAAACACTTTTTTTTACAATTAAAAATACAATTTTTTTAACAGTTTGAAAATGACTTGGGTGCAAATGACTCTTGTGCATATATTTAACGGTTGACAACTGTTCCGTTAAAGTGCATTTAAAAATTGTTGTCGTGAGTTGTCGTGAGGGGGTCGTGAGTTGTCGGTATTTAGTGCGACCCATCTTTTCTACAAAAATACACATCTTATAACTTTCCGTATGGCGCCGCCTTCTTTTCACTCATTTTTACAATGAGATACTATATTATTTCATATCGAATGAAAAAGTGGTGGTGCCATACGGAAACTTTTCCAAATACACATCAATTCATCATCACATGATCATGATGACAGATTCATTGCAACGTCAAAATATAAGGTAAAATAATGTCCAAATAAAGACAAAAGTGTTACACATCTACAATTTTACCTTCTGATGACACACACTATTTTTTGATAGAATTAAATAAGGAAAAGTTTCCGTAGGGCGCCACCACTTTTTCATTCGATATGAAATAATATAGTATCTAATTTACCTCAATGAGATATCCCTTTTTCTAAAAATGAGTGAAAAAGTTATCTTTAAATAATATCATATCCCATGTAATTGTTAATGTTTGGCCTACTTATTTGTAGTTTTTACAAGCACACAATTAATAGACCATGATGATTAGACCATGGAAGACTAGCAGCAGTAGGTGTATGAAGCTGAATTAAACTGTAGTAAAACCTCTATGTTTAGGTTCGGTTGTTTACATACCTGAATAAACTGTATCGTGATGGCACTTTTACCAACACCGCCACCCCCAACTACGACAATCTTAAGAGTTTGTATGGTCCCGTCACCGGCAGCATTGGTCGACATGTTGATTCCAAATCATTCAGAAATATTGCCCAATAATAGATAACAATTTCTTAGCGCTATGTAAAGTGCACCGACTGTGACTCAAAACTTATGACCTACATGTTATGTTCCTTATTTAGAAGAGATTCTACTGGGTTTAAGGAGTGTGCTGTGCTGCTGTAGATGCAAGTTCCGTGTGTGTTGTGGGAATAGGATACACTTTACAACAGGATGATCCGGAAGTGTTTCTTCGCGTGTATATATCGGTTGGGAACACACAGCACACTGTACATGTACATGTACATGACAGTACTAACCCGTGTACTATTCCTCCATGTACAATGTAATGTACATGACAGATCGCTACATGTAATGTACCCGACGTTGTGCATGTACGTTGTGCATGCACATGTACATGTACATGTATATCTGTATGCATGTACATGTATGCGCGCTGCATGATTTCAAGCTGCACCCTTGTGATTACGTATGTTAATTTATGCAGTTATTCGTTGGGATATTTCGACGTTCATATAAATCGAATTGTGGTGAATGAACACATGAAGCAAGTGCATTACTTGACACTGCCAACACTTTGCTCCTGTATCCTGCCCGCTTTTGCTAATGCTACTTTCATGGATAATATGCTTTAGCGAAATGTGCTTACGAACGGAAATATTTGGCAATCGCTCAAACTCCGCAACATTCGCCGTGTCTTCGTAAGCGTGGTAAACACTGGTAACAAATTTGGAACGTTCACAAATTATTCCCACCTCCTTTCGAAGATCGGTCAATTTATTATTTACAAACCGGTTTCTAAATTTTAGCGAATAGTGCGTAAGACGGTCATTCGCCGTTGATTTTCGAAAGGCAAAGGCCAAGCGTTGGTTAGCATTCGTAATATATTCGAAAGATATTGATTTGCAAGGAGACATGGGCGTCAATCAGGGGGGGGACCGGGGGACATGTTCGCCCACCTTTTGGAGGGTCGGGGACACAATATCAAATGTCCCGCCCTCCCCCACCTTTTTGACCACCTTTATCATGAAGCCCAAGTTTTGCACTGTGTAAGACGAAAACATGTGTCCCTTTATGGGCATTAATCCTGTGGGCAAATGATAACACAATATCCCCTCTCTAAATTGGCCCTAGATTGCATCACAGAGCATCTAAAATGCAAAATTTTCCCGGGCCCTTAATCGGGCCCGCACCCCGAGCCGTAAAGGCTTCTCACACGCATGCTCCATCATTGACAGATTTGCACCTCCCCCCTTGAAAGAGTGGAAGGGACGTGTACCCCACCCCACCCCACCCCATTTTCGAAGGGTGGGGGACACAGTATCAATGTTCCCCGTGTCGTTTGACTACCTTTAGTATGAAAATCGTGTTTTGCACTGAGGAACTGTGGAGCACTGGAACACAAATATTCACACAGCTCATTGTTCTGTTTCGTTTGCCATTTGGTCGCTAAATGGCCTAAAGATTGCACCACAGAGCATCTAAAAATACAAAATTTTCCCGGGCCCTTGAGCGGGCCCGGACCCATGCCTTAAAGGTTTCACACTCACGTGCTCACTATTTGACAGTATTTTCCCCTAAAACTTGGTTCATAGAGCCGCACTTGAAGATGCTGTCAAACCAAAAGGTTCTACTGCTGCTCACATTTTACAGATGTTCTGTTCCGTTCTGTATGCCTCTTATTGGCCTAAGATTGCACCACAGAGCATCTAGAATGCAAAAGGTTTTGTACTCGTGAGATCACTCTGGGACAGGTTTACCCCCCTAAATCTTGGTTCATAGGTCCGCACTTGAATATGCTGTCAACCCAAAAGGTTCTATACTGCCTGCTCACATTTTACAGATGTTCTGTTCCATTCTGACAGATTTGCCCCATAAAACTTGGTCTTAGGTCTGGTGATGATAGGGATGAAACGCCGTCTGAGCATTAGAATGCAGAAACAATATTGATATAACAAAGCTATAATTGAGTTGCTTTTTAGGTACAATAACCATGATAGCGAGAATAGGTGCATCATAGCTTGAAATAGGCATTAAATTCCAACATCTGAGAGGGGGAACATCACCCCTCAGATTCACTAGATTGCACCAGAGAGCATCTACGGGCTAAACAAAAAATCCGGGGCCCTAAAGCGGGCCCCGGATCCCACGCCTTAAATGTTATGTCCCCCCACACTTCAAGACGGATTGACGCCCCTGCAGGGAGAGGACCTGTCCAACCGCCATTCTGGACGAATTCAACGCGAAATTCAAATATTCATCTTCGCAAGAACATTCGCCACTCTGTGAGAGCAGCAATACGAAGCGCTTCCTGTTTCAGCGAATGTTGTGAAGACGGTAATTCGCCATCGATTTTCGTAAGCATCGGTAAGCCATTTGGTTGTTGGTAAACCGCGCGTGTTATATGCGTAAGATATTGGATAAGGAGAGGTCGAGGGACGACCGAGAACATTATCACTATCAAAGTGCAACTTTTGGGCAAATTCATCGCGAGTTTTAAATGTTCATATTCGCAAGAATATTCGCCCAAGTGTGCAGAAGTAGCATAAATAATTGACCGATCTTCGTAAGGATGTGGGTAATAATTTGCGAACGTTCCAAATTTGTTACCAACGCTTACGAAGACACGGAGAATGTTGCGAAGTTTGAGCGATTGTCAAATGTTTCCGTTCGTAAGCACATTCGCTAACATTTTCTTCCCAGTGTGAGAGTAGCATTACAAATGGAATTAATTGTCTTTAAACTAATTTTAAATAGCGATAGCCTGTTGCCAGCTTATCCCCTTGTGGATCGAAGTGCGTTTCCTTCGACAGGAAGACAACTAAAAAAAAAAAAAAAAAACATTATTCTGAAAATTCCATTATTTTGAAAATTTCTTTTAAAAACATGTAGGCTTATTCGGAGAATATAGTCCGCGAAAAAGTTTCTTCGTTTCCTAAAAAAAATAAAAATAATAATAATGTAAACCACTTAAAAAACTGTATGGCAGATTTGATAATAATCATGCTTCACCCGTCTCCGTCGCCATTCATGATCATTGTACTTCGTCATTCGCCACTTTTCGTGTAGTCACTTCTGATGAAGTGATGAAGATGATCAAATCTTGTTCGATTACCTCCTGCAAGCTGGACCCTCTGCCATTATCTGTTTTTAAGGAGTGTTATTCTGAATTGCTGCCAGTCTTCACAGAGATTATTAATAGATCTTTGTCTTTTGGTCATTTCCCTGATCATCTTAAGGAGGCTTGCATCCTGCCACTTCTGAAAAAGCAACTTTTGGACCCAGAGTGTTTGTCAAGTTATCGTCCTATCTCTAACTTGAGATTCATCTCCAAATTGATTGAGCGTGCTCAACTTCATGACTATCTCCATGAAAATAACCTCCATGCTAAAATGCAGTCTGCTTATCGTCCTTTCCACAGTACTGAAACTGCTCTTGTTCGTGTGCAGGACGAAATCTTACGTGCACTGGACAACCATAAGGAAGAAATCCTCGTGCTGTTAGATTTTTCAGCTGCATTTGACACTATCAACCATGAGCATCTCATCCAACGTTTATCTTCACGCTATGGAATAACTGGAACTGCCCTTAACTGGTTCTCTTCTTATCTGAACAACAGAACCCAGCATGTTCTCATCAATAATGTTAAATCAGTTCGCCATCATCTCTGGTGTGGTGTTCCACAAGGTTTTGTAGCTGGGCCACTTGAATTTATATTGTTCAGTGCACCCTTGCAAGACCTCATTGCTGCCCATGGTATTTCTAGTGTTGCTTACGCTGACGATACCCAGTTTTACATTACATTTGATCCAGCTGATCGCGCTTCTGCCATTGCAAAAGTTGAAGTGTGCATTCAAGATGTCAAATCTTGGGCGTTGTCAAATAAACTTGCTTTGAATGACTCAAAAACTGAGATTTTATTTTTGAGATCTCGTTTCGCAAAAAAGATTTCGCCGCCAACAATACAAATTGCCCAGTCTGTTATTGACCTCGGTGTTATTATGGATTCATCATTGTGCATGAGTAGACATGTTGATAATGTTTGCAAAGGAGCTCTCATGGCTATTAGGAAAATATCACAAATTCGCCGCTACCTGGATGAAGCAACTACTCTTCGTCTTGTTCATGCCTTCGTCACTACTAGACTTGATTCCTGCAATTCACTTCTGTATGGACTCCCCGATAAAGATCTTGCTAAAATTCAACGTGTACAGAACACTGCTGCTCGCCTCGTTTCTTGTCTGCCTCGTTCTCACCATACTACACCTGTACTAATGCAATTGCATTGGCTCCCAGTTAAGTTTCGAACAGTTTACAAAATTCTTCTGTTAACTTTCAAGGCTCAAACATGTCAATCTCCTGCTTATTTATCTGAACTTGTTCATCATTATTCCCCTACTCGGACTTTACGATCATCTCAACAGTCATTGCTTTCTGCTACTAGAGCTTCTTCCATTTTTTATGGCCACAGATCTTTTTCTTACGCCGCACCGTTTCTTTGGAATAGTCTTCCTGTGCATATTCGCCAAGCTAATACTTTACAATGTTTTAAGTCCTTGTTGAAAACTCATTTGTTTAAAGCTTCTTTTTTGTAATTTGCCTATTTGTATCTTGTATCTTTCTCTAATTGTTTATTTTGTTGTTTCTTTAATGCGCTTAGAGGCTTTTGCATTAGGCGCTTTACAAATTGTCTTATTATTATTATTATTATTATTATTAGTAAACAAGATTATATACGATTTCAAAATGTTTCCAGTCGGTGGAGCAGCACGGCTGCCTGACCGATGGCCACTATATTGCCCCGAAAACACTTTGCACATAAAACTTAAAAAAACACGGAACGTAGAAATAGTCCAACTCAATGTTAAAACACACTGCATTGATTTTAGGCTATTAATATTTAGAGAAACCACAATTTAGACCAACTCAAATCTGCATTTGAAAGGGTACAGATCATATGAATCACGGCCACATAACAATAAAACATGTCTGTGATCACAATTCTTGACAGAATGTATTGAATAGCGCCCTCTGTATATTGAAAGTATAGTGCACTGCTACTGCACAAATATTTGCCACTGTCGTTTTTAAGGGGAATTTTGTTGCTTCAAAGAAATCGATTTAAAAAACATCAGGACAATTTTTGAGGAAGACAATTCAAATGTGCATGACAACACTATTCTTTCGCGTCGCGTAGGCGTCGTTTCTTTGCAACAGTCGTAACCAGTCATTAAAAAGAAATGAAAAGAAATGAAATGCCAACCGCTAGCCTACTTGCAGTGGCACTTCGGCACTTAGGTAAGAGCGCCCTCCATGTTGACCGAGTTCAGTTCGGTACGCATGGCCAAAAACAGAAACAAGATTGCACTGGGATGGTATATAAATTTACATACGTCGATTTAGTTGAAGGACACAAAAACATTCGACATAAGAATGAGTGAAAGTGACTAATGGTCGTAGATGACAGCGACGGAAAACAAGAATTTGATTAAAAAAGGCGTGTCATCGACAGCAAACACAAACAAACTGGATAAACCCATAGGACATCTAGCTAGGCCTAATTACTCGTTCTAAGATGTGCATGGTCTTACGGGCATTGAGTCACAAGGCTCAACATTTTTGTTAAATCTTCCAAATATTTCACATAATTATTTCAAACCACTTGTCACATTCGATGCCGCAATTTTTTTTTGTTTTTTTTGAACAGTTCAAGTGTTATCTGGGGTTGGAGATGTGAATTGGGATTGGTTGGAGTTATGGTGGTCTTTTTTGGGTATAATACATGATAGTTCCCGATACGTGCTCCAATTAACACTGAATTAGTTGTATACTTTGCTTCTTTTTGGAATAGTTAATGATCTATTTAATTTTCTATAAACAGCTGTTCACCACACTTTACTGCAAGGTCTATAAATAAAATAACACAATACTAGAATTATATCTGTATACACACTGCTTGAAAAAACAATGAAGACGTTGATGTAAATCTATTACAGCTACCAATGCTCGTCTATATCCGTATGAATGAAGACAAATATCAGTCTAGGGCAGACCCTCTGGTCTTCCAAAACTTCCAGCCGCCATGTTTAACGCAAAAAAGCCTCAACCCCAAATGAGTGTATTATCCATTATTTTGGTATTTTGTTGACAAGCATTTATCTCAACATATGCATAAAATAACAAACCTGTACAAATTTGAGCTCAATTAATTGGTCGTTGAAGTTGTGAAAGAATGATGGAAGAAAAAGCACCCCTGTCGCACAAGTTGTGTGCTTTCAGATGCTTGAATTCGAGACCTTACAGTTGAGGTCTCGAAATCCGATTCAAATATTTTAGTGAGAAAAACCTTTCTCAAAACTTATACGTTATACTTATACTTATAGGTCGCCGTTTCTCACAATGTTTGATACCACCAACAGCTCTCTATTGCTCGTTACCAAGTAAGTTTTTATGCTAACAATTATTTTAAGTAATTACGAATAGTGTCAGTGCCTTTAACTACCCTCTAGGGTATGCGAGTAATATTGAGTGCGCCCTCTATAATCATGTAACATCAACATCGAACATACAGCCAAGACCAAATTGAATTCGAAGCAGGAAAACCACATCACAACTATTTCGTTTGTATTGTATATTTACCAGTGTCGAATACCTGTATCAGGTTCACCGAACGCGACCCCTCCTGATCCAGCTACACAAACACAGAGGCTGAACAAATACTCAATGAGCAAATTTGTCTTAAATTTGTATTTGTTGTTTTGATATTAGTGCGGTGTGGTGGTAATTCTTTATACATTTTTTTATTGATGTTTCAAGACATGTGTCACTTCCCCACGCCACAAAAACAACATTAAAAATAATTCTCCAACTGTGTCAATACAAACGTGCATAACTATTATCGAAACAATTTTTTTAATTCATAAATCTCGATCAACTTCATTTTGACTCACCCTGCACAACTAAAATGCTATACTTTACATTTGTGTTGTCAAGTAGACAGCTTGCAAAATGAGTACCTTTATTAAAACAGACATAACTCTTCTTATAATGAAACTTCAGTGAATTTCTTACAGTTTTTGTTAACAAGTGGGAGCGAGTGCCTGAACGTTTGAGTGTCATGTGTTTTATTTTGACAAAGACAAAAATCACCAATTCCGGTTATCTTCTTTTGACACACCCTGTAGTTTTTCTTTGTGATTCATGTTTAACGTCCAAATAGATACTTGTTGGTTCACTCTTCCTGGTGTCTCTGTATTCGTGCCCCTGTATTTACAGTGTTTATAACTGATTTCTTTGAGTTTTCACAACTGATGCTCAACAGTCACCACTTTCATAAAATATGAGACTAGTTGTACAAGTTTAAAAGTCGGTGTTGGCAATGGATGGACCTGGGCATACAACGACCTACACATGAATACTCGTTATAGAGTTGGGGTTCATAACGAACAACTATTACTATTGGACAATCACCCTGGCCCAACCGTTCGGAAGATGCTTTCCCCGATACAGAGGAGCATAATGATTCAAACTTTCCGGGTGCATCTGTGTGCGTTGTCCAGCTGCAGCTTGGCTAATGCCCGCCCCTGCGCATCATGGCCAGCATTGTGGACTTCCTCTTGTGTCATGTGTTTTCAGTAGGATAACAGGACAAATTTTCACAATAAAAAACTGAATGTTTTTTTTATCAAATCATCTATCCAATTTTTTTACAATAACACTTACACTTCATGGTGTGTTGAAGTTTTTAAAGCTTTGGTTTTACGTTGTGAGAGACAGTCCGCCATTAACAGTGCTTTATGCATGCACGACATTGGAGCAACGTCATATGTTTTCACACCTTTCATTGGTTGGTATTTTATTGAATATTCAGAAACTAGTATAGCGTGAAAAATAAATCAAAAGTATTTTTCAATTACTACTTAACAAATTTAATTACATTTTTGTCCTAAGGCATTATGGCTACTATATTATAATCCAGAGATATCATAAGGCATGAAAGTAAAACACCCCACCCCCTTGAAGCACACACACTTCACAACAATCCGTTTTCCCCCATTTCAGACCAGTAATGTTTGGTTTCAGGAGATAAGAAACCAATCTATGATATTTTCTCTTTAATGTAGACTCAATATTTATTACGCTTATCGGAATTTATTACAGTATGTAGTTAATAAATACAAAAATATTTTAATTTTTCCCCCATATTGGCACACCATAGAAACCCAAATAGTAACCACCTCACGTGATCCATCTAGTGACTAAAGCAGAATGAAACTCAATCTAGCAAATAGTAATTCTGTTTTGAACTTTCGAGGTTGGATGATGTTTCTTTGACTCATTTGAATGTTGGTATAATAATGCACTAGTGATTTGTACCACAAAACAATCATTTTATGTTTGAGCATAACCAACGACAGGAAACTTTATTCTCAGTATGATTAAGCCTAATAAAAACACAGACTGCATAGCTTCTGTCACCAGTGCAGCTTGCACAATCTCGCGGTACACGGGAATCAAAGTTGGGGTTCGAAAACATATGAGGGTCGATAAACGTATGACGCTACGATACGAATCAGATTGCGGACGAGCCCTTACAACTTTAGTTGCTGGCATATTACTGCCCATGCATCCACCACATGTGGTTATCAGTGCCAATGCTCGATCTGACCAGGCCCAATTTCATGGCCCTGCTTATACCGTAAGCACAGAATCGGCGCTTACTAAAGCAGGGAATTCTGTGCTTATGGCAAGCGTATTTCACGGGTAAGCGGCAAATTTTGGCTTCTGCGCGTTAGGCATTCTACGCTAACTACAAGGCTAGCGCAGAAATTCGGCGCTTGCACGTAAGCGGGGAATCGTGATCGCAAGCGCAGAATGCAGAGGTAAGAAGAGCCATGATATTGGGTCCAGATCTCATTATCTTTGGTTCCAATATTGGCACAGGTGTAGCGGTTTCACACGGCGGAAGACTGAAACCGCCACACCGGACCGGACTTCCCCGCCCCAATTACAAACACTTGATGACACAATATTGGAAGCGCGCTTGGCATAAGACACTTGGTGTTAGGAGACTCACTTCAACATCAATGTTCTTGAAAATTTTGCACTGTACCTCGTTTTGAGGCACTTCCAAAGAACTGTCTCAGTGAACACTGAACTTGTCAAATCAGATAATTCAATGGGTATTGTCCCCCTTAGCCAGTCTAACCATGCTGTTCAAGCTGCCCTGGATCGGCCTGGATAGCAGAGACGAATTTCTAACATTGGACAAACCCATGGTCACAACGTCTCGAGCCGAGTTCGGCCCGAGTAGCGTCAACTATGTATATAAAACCATGCCATGCCAACAATCCCAATAAATAAGATACAAGAAACCCTACCGATGTTTCTTTATAACCCACAAGTTCTTCTTGAAACTTGGCAAAGATTGATAAAGACCGACATCAGGTGGGAACGAGTTCCATGGTATAAAGATTTGTTTCCAGCAAATCTGAACGTTCGTTCACCTTTACAGTTCCATGTTCCGAGTACTGAAGCATTATGGTGTTATTTTTTTTTGGGACAAAGTACAACGGTCCAGAGAAACAACTTACTAAGTTTATCCACCCAATAAACTGACTCGAAACATTGAGTCATTTCTCCACTATTCCTTGATTAATATTAGCCCTAATGTTTTGTGTACTTACGCTAAGTATGATGTTGTACTTTAGCAACCTCGTTTAGGCGTTCCTCTTGGGATATCAGTAATGATGTTGACACGGCGAGGGTGTGCTTTCTTCATGTCTTCATGTCATGTCTTGATGATCTAATCGAAAACGAAGATAGCCTTTTTGGATATCTTAAGAGATTAGCAGGCTTGTTACCAAGAAGCTCCAATGTTAGGCTAAATAGTAAAAGAACAAGCAATCTTACTACACAATTAATTTGTGTGCTTTCATGCATGCCCAATAAAATACTTCAGGCATACAGATCCTTGTCATTTGATTGGTGGAACTTACTTCACATGACATTCACTATTCACATGACATTCACTAAAAAGACCTATTCGCCCATGGGGAATAGCATTTCCCATTCAACAGTTAGGATCATCCTTGTTCACAATGTTGTTCCCAACGCGGCGCTGCTATATGATTTTTGGTTGTCAGTAATTTGTGTGACTTTTCATAATGGTTAAAATACATCAAATGACAAGGATCTAAATGTCAGTTATATAAAACAAATATTGAGTGGCTTTAATTCGTGGAATGGGAGGAATATTATCGCTGAAGGTAAATTGTCCGTGGTTTTTCGGGAACCTTAAAAATTGTAGAGCAGCAATGCTCTCTGGAAAGAACAACTAATCTATAGTTCCCCATGACATCTTGGAATCGCTGTAGCTCTTCAATACCACCGAGCGTTCCTTCTACAATTCCAGCCCTTCTATGGAGAGCAGTAACCAACGGCTCAACATATTTTTTCCTATTTTTTAGGATATACTTTATTACATTACCGGTCTTCTCCTGGAGAGCTTGACCGATCGCGATGGCACGAGCAAGGCATGTGTTCGTACCATCATCTTAAATTTTTACAATACTATGTTTTGAAGCCAGCAATTGCTCTAACTGTAGGAGTCTAGCGGATGTATTACTTTTGCCACCCTTTTGCAATTTCATGTGTACAAAGTGTATAGTAACGGTCTCGTCAAATCTAATAAACTGGTAGCTGTTTAGTACATTTTGTATTTTTTCGACCAAACGCTCAGCCGTTAAGTCTTCCATTCTCATAAATGGAAGAGAAACCGGAAAACTTAAGATCGGTGAGTCGAAAACCATACGCACTCTGTCGTCAGATGGAATGCCAAACCCAATTTTACTTATAATGCTTTGAATAATATTACCTAAAAGAGGTATAGCCTCATTGAGATTTACATTTTCCATGTTTCTAAAAGTTATGTTATAGTCATAAGTATAAGCCTGAAAGTGTTTGTTCAATTTGTCACTAATTCTTACTAGTTTATAGTACTCCGAGTAGAAGTCCTCCTCTGGCTCTTTCTCCACTCGAAGCCTCTTGCTCGGTAACCCCTCGTCGTCGTCCTCATCGGTCCACTCATCGCTCTCCTCCCATCCCCAGTCCGCATCGTAAATAGTGGTTTGATCGTTCAGCATGGTCTCCAGATCAAAATCGTTCAGCATGGTCTCCAGGTCAAAGTCAGAAATGAGTCTTTCCTCGTGAGGTCCACGGTCGACTTGACCAACACCACTCGTACCCGGTTCATCGCCAACGCTCACTCGACCCAGTCCGCTCGTCCCCGGTTGATCGCCTACGCTCACTCGACCCATTCCGCTCGTCCCAGGTTGATTGCCAGAGCTAACTCTTGAAGAAAGTCCTCCACCCACCTGATTACTATTCTCTTCGCCAACAGAGGAGATATCAAACTGGGTCCATGTCTCTCGCAGATCATTCCAGTATACGCCCAGCTCTTCTTCGGAAATGGCGCAGGACCCAAGTTCCGACATCATTTCGCTGGTCTTCTGGCTGGTCGATGTAGGGATGTTCTGCCTCGGTTTCACTCATCTGCAGCTGATACATTCGCTCAGAAATAGCTACTTTTTGAGCGAGAGGCAAATCCATGAACTTCAAAAGTACCTCACACTCTGACATGCTCAGAGTACTAATATCTGCCAATTTGATAAACATGATGAAGGTTGTTTCGGTGTCACTTCGAAGGTCTGGTCAAAATCAAAACTTTTTGGCGGAGTCACGAAGGAAGGTATATCAAGGTGATATATATTTTTTTATCTATGGAAGGGACGCCGGAATCGTCTTTTAAATAACTTACGCAATTTTCTGCGACTCTAATTAGTTGCTACTTGTAAAAAATGGTCTTTATATAAAACTGACATCATCGTAGGTAACGCGAAATCCAATGCTCTCATTGGTTCAGGGATTTACAGGATTTACAGCTTGCATACTTCTGTCTCATTAAGACTTTTAACCATAACTTACGTAATGGTACAGTTTAAATTGTATTAAACCTTTGGTTCCCTAGCCCCACTCCTTCCTGCCTTTTCCAAACCCTATTATTCTCTTATGGTTACGCAAACTCTCCAAATGATTGTGAAGTGGTGTTTTCAATAACAACCTTTCACCCGAGTATGCTCAGGGTACACCCAAACCTTTTGTTCAATGTTATGATTTTTTTTTTGTATAGTGGTTATTGATCTCGCTTCCAAACTCTAGTGCATATTTCTGTCTTATTAAGCCCTTCCCTCTCATTGGCCCATTTCAAATCAAACTTACAACACTCTCGTGCATATTTCTGTCTCATTAAGCCCTCCCCTCTCATTGGCTCATTTCAAATCAAACTCTCTTGTGCACATTGTTAGGGCTTGTTACCTGGGGGTCTAAAATTCATTTTGCAACGATGGATGCTGACGGTAACTGCACAAGCTGGATGATGTATGCATACATCAATTTTAATTTTAGTATCGCCGACAAAACCAGTCATGTAGCGTTGCTAGAAGGGCAACGTCAACGCTGCAATGAACTACATAGGATCTCGTTGGCCATCAAGAACAGGGAGTACGAAGAAGACGTCGACTACATAACCATCGAGTCGGCAATGGTACAGGCAGCATTTGTTTCCAACACTGCTTACTTCAACTACCTGGAGAGCTTGCCAAAGGGTTTCGAAAAAAGGAGGCAGATTCGCAGCGCCCTCAACCCTTCGCCAGGCTCTAAATCAGGTTGGTTAAAGTACGTACGTGCCTTAGCAGAACATTCAAGATCTAAATGTAGGAGAGAAGAGGCTGAACGTAGGAGAGAAGAGGCTGAACGGAGAGAGTTAGCCAGGAATTTCGCCATGAAGTATGGGCTGCCGAAGCATTTTTAGGCATGCAAAACCGGCTCTTTTAAGAGCCACCACCATTTCAAAAGAGAGATTTAATCACTGTCTGTTATACACAGGTTAAACTATATAAAAATAAAAATGCGTTTACTTTTTAATTTTTATTTATACCTTTTTTTTTTCTTTTCTTTTTTATAATTTTTATAATTTTTATAAATTTTATATATATATATATATATATATATATAAAATATCAAATAATAAACCACAAGGGAAACTGACTGGGAACATTTTTTTTAAATGATTTTGGATTGAACAAAGAAAATTGACTAAGGCGGGATTTGAACCAACGACCTCCGGTTTAACGTGCCGGCGCTCTACCAACTGAGCTATCTAGCCCTATGTTGGTGGTCTCCCAATTTTGTCAATATCTTTGTTCGGGGGTGCCTGTCAGAAGCCATTAAACCGCAAACTGCCGTGTAGCCAGGGATCACACCCGGGTAACGATACAACCTGGGAAGCGGCAGACAGGGGATCACCTTAAGGGGATGCGACTTTTTTATATCAGATATCAAATAATAAACCACAAGGGAAACTGACTGGGAACATTTTTTTTAAATGATTTTGGATTGAACAAAGAAAATTGACTAGAGCGGGATTTGAACCAACGACCTCCGGTTTAACGTGCCGGCGCTCTACCAACTGAGCTATCTAGCCCTATGTTGGTGGTCTCCCAATTTTGTCAATATCTTTGTTCGGGGGTGCCTGTCAGAAGCCATTAAACCGCAAACTGCCGTGTAGCCAGGGATCACACCCGGGTAACGATACAACCTGGGAAGCGGCAGACAGGGGATCACCTTAAGGGGATGCGACTTTTTTATATCAGATATCAAATAATAAACCACAAGGGAAACTGACTGGGAACATTTTTTTTAAATGATTTTGGATTGAACAAAGAAAATTGACTAGAGCGGGATTTGAACCAACGACCTCCGGTTTAACGTGCCGGCGCTCTACCAACTGAGCTATCTAGCCCTATGTTGGTGGTCTCCCAATTTTGTCAATATCTTTGTTCGGGGGTGCCTGTCAGAAGCCATTAAACCGCAAACTGCCGTGTAGCCAGGGATCACACCCGGGTAACGATACAACCTGGGAAGCGGCAGACAGGGGATCACCTTAAGGGGATGCGACTTTTTTATATCAGATATCAAATAATAAACCACAAGGGAAACTGACTGGGAACATTTTTTTTAAATTTATATATATATATAAATATATAATATATCAAATAATAAACCACAAGGGAAACTGACTGGGAACATTTTTAAATGATTTAGGATTGAACAAAGAAAAATTTACTAGAGCGGGATTTGAACCAACGACCTCCGGTTTAACGTGCCGGCGCTCTACCAACTGAGCTATCTAGCCCTATGTTGGTGGTCTCCCAATTTTGTCAATATCTTTGTTCGTGGGTGCCTGTCAGAAGCCATTAAACCGCAAACTGCCGTGTAGCCAGGGATCACACCCGGGTAACGATACAACCTGGGAAGCGGCAGACAGGGGATCACCTTAAGGGGATGCGACTTTTTATATCAGATATCAAATAATAAACCACAAGGGAAACTGACTGGGAACATTTTTAAATGATTTTGGATTGAACAAAGAAAAATTGACTAGAGCGGGATTTGAACCAACGACCTCCGGTTTAACGTGCCGGCGCTCTACCAACTGAGCTATCTAGCCCTATGTTGGTGGTCTCCCAATTTTGTCAATATCTTTGTTCGTGGGTGCCTGTCAGAAGCCATTAAACCGCAAACTGCCGTGTAGCCAGGGATCACACCCGGGTAACGATACAACCTGGGAAGCGGCAGACAGGGGATCACCTTAAGGGGATGCGACGTTTTATATCAGATATCAAATAATAAACCACAAGGGAAACTGACTGGGAACATTTTTAAATGATTTTGGATTGAACAAAGAAAAATTGACTAGAGCGGGATTTGAACCAACGACCTCCGGTTTAACGTGCCGGCGCTCTACCAACTGAGCTATCTAGCCCTATGTTGGTGGTCTCCCAATTTTGTCAATATCTTTGTTCGTGGGTGCCTGTCAGAAGCCATTAAACCGCAAACTGCCGTGTAGCCAGGGATCACACCCGGGTAACGATACAACCTGGGAAGCGGCAGACAGGGGATCACCTTAAGGGGATGCGACTTTTTATATCAGATATCAAATAATAAACCACAAGGGAAACTGACTGGGAACATTTTTAAATGATTTTGGATTGAACAAAGAAAAATTGACTAGAGCGGGATTTGAACCAACGACCTCCGGTTTAACGTGCCGGCGCTCTACCAACTGAGCTATCTAGCCCTATGTTGGTGATATCTGATATAAAAAGTCGCATCCCCTTAAGGTGATCCCCTGTCTGCCGCTTCCCAGGTTGTATCGTTACCCGGGTGTGATCCCTGGCTACACGGCAGTTTGCGGTTTAATGGCTTCTGACAGGCACCCACGAACAAAGATATTGACAAAATTGGGAGACCACCAACATAGGGCTAGATAGCTCAGTTGGTAGAGCGCCGGCACGTTAAACCGGAGGTCGTTGGTTCAAATCCCGCTCTAGTCAATTTTTCTTTGTTCAATCCAAAATCATTTAAAAATGTTCCCAGTCAGTTTCCCTTGTGGTTTATTATTTGATATCTGATATAAAAAGTCGCATCCCCTTAAGGTGATCCCCTGTCTGCCGCTTCCCAGGTTGTATCGTTACCCGGGTGTGATCCCTGGCTACACGGCAGTTTGCGGTTTAATGGCTTCTGACAGGCACCCACGAACAAAGATATTGACAAAATTGGGAGACCACCAACATAGGGCTAGATAGCTCAGTTGGTAGAGCGCCGGCACGTTAAACCGGAGGTCGTTGGTTCAAATCCCGCTCTAGTCAATTTTTCTTTGTTCAATCCAAAATCATTTATATATATATATATATAATATATCAAATAATAAACAGGGTAGATGGCCTTAGCTTTCGATCCAATCTGGACCTTCTTCAGAGGCATAAAACAAGTACAAACAAATACATATCCATTTATAGAAAAAGAGAGGGGGAAAGGGATTGAGGAAAGGATCCAGAAAGAAGCGTGAAAATGACAGCCAATCAAAGTTCCTATTTCAGAAACAATAATGGTGGCTATGAACCAATAGGAGTGAAGTGGCGAGAACAAAGGATGTTTAGAATGAAAGGAAGGGTTACTGGACCATAAAAGTGGTAAATGTATTGTTCGACAACAATGCAGGGAGACATGAAAGGGTAGGATTAGAGAGCAAGTTGCATCATGATGCAACTAACAATGGTCAATTAATAAGAATAGCAAGATCAAAGGTATGATGATTTTAAAAATAGGTATGAGGGACCTGTGGAAAAAAAGGGAGGGGGGGGGGTTACTTACATCAGATAGTTACAGTGATGAATTTATAAAAACAACTTTAAACTAGGTTAATTTATACTTTATGTACAGAATATATACAACATATAAGTTCTTAGGCAGAAGTGAAGTGGAGGGTAATGAGAAGTTATTTAACACCAGTGTTTATGTTAAGTCCAAAGGGTTTGACTGTCTTGAGTTGGTGAATCCAGTGTGATTCTCTATTCTTGCGGTGTGTGTCATCACCATTGCAAGCTTCAATCACCAGAAGTTCAACATCAATGACACTATGATTGGGGCTGTTGAAGTGGATAGAGACTGGGTACGGTTTCTTAGTCTTTATGGCAGAGACATGATTCGCAAAGCGAAGACTAAGTTTGGTCTTAGTCTCTCCCACATATTGTAGCCCACATCTCTTACATGATATGACATAGACTACATTAGACGTGCTGCATTCAGAGTCGGTCTTGATGTTGTATGAAGAGCCAGTGGTATGACTCTTCACCTTAAGTGAGGGCTTAATGTGCAGACACGTTTTGCATTTGGAACGGGTACATTTGTGACAGCCCAGTATATCTGTCGGGGGTTGTGTTTGGACTGTACCTGGGGGAAGTTTGGCCCTGACTAGTATGCCACCAAGGTTCTTAGGGCGGCGGAATGCAACCATGGGAACCTCAGTGATTGCTGAGTGTAACCTGCTGGAGGAGTGAAGTATAGGCATGTTATTATTGAGAATTGAGGGAAGTTGGGGTAGTTTGGGGTGGAAGGTGGTGACCAAAGCAACTCTATTGGTAGGAGCTTTTTTAGCTCCCGTGTTAGTCAACAGAGTATGACGAGGTACGTTGAGAGCCCTGTTGATAGCAAGTTTGACCCTACGTTCGCTGTGTCCCCTAGATACAAGGTGTTTCCTTAGCTCTGATGAGCGCCTCTTGTACAGGGTATCTGTGGAACAGATACGCCTGATACGTAAGGCCTGACTGTAAGCAATTGCCTTCTTACAGTGACTAGGGTGACAGCTATTGGAGAGAAGGTACTGGTGGGTGTCGGTGGGTTTACTGTAAACATCTGTGACAAGGCCATTAGGAGACTTGGTTATTGTCACATATATATATATATATATATCAAATAATAAACCACAAGGGAATATATATATATATATATTTTTTTTTTTTTTTTTTTGGTTTTTGTTTTTTCTTCTGCATATTTCTGTCTCATTAAGCCATTCCCTCTCATTGGCCCATTTCAAATCAATCTCACAACACTCTCGTGCATATTTCTGTCTCATTAAGCCCTCCCCTCTCATTGGCCCATTTCAAATCAAACTCACAACACTCTCGTGCATGTTTCTGTCTCATTAAGCCCTCCCCTCTCATTGGCCCATCGTTTGACCTCATCCATAGTCATATGACCTCCCTTATCATTATTCGTTTATGCACATATTCATGCCTTATGAATAATATAACAATAGATTGTCTCATTAAGACTCATGCCATCCTTTGTTATGCTAATTTAAGCCTTTAATCCTATTGTATTTATGAATATATGAATAATATACCAATAGATTGTCTAGTTAAGACCCAACACACTACTGACGAGTAATGGGGAGAGGTTGAAGGTATATAAAACATTGTTAAAAACGGCTCACTCTTATAAGTGACATAGTATATGAGAAAGAAGAAATTTTCTACGAATTTGATTTCGAGACCTCAAGTTTAGAATTTGAGGTCTCGAAATCAACCATCTAAACGCACACAACTTCGTGAGACAATGGTGTTTTTTTCTTCCATTATTATTTCGCAAATTCGATGACCGATTGAGCTCAAATTTTCACAGGTTTGTTATTTTATGTGTATGTTGAGATACACCAACTGTGAAGGCTAGTCTTTGACAATTACCAATAGTGTCCACTGCCTTTAATTCCACAATTGATGTAAAAACAGAGTCGAGAAGTAAGAGAGGGGCTAATTACAAAACTCGATCTTTGCGATATAAGAACGTTGACGTAATAATAAGTAGTGTAATTCACCTTGAGAAACTCCTTTCTGAATATTGCGACCAAGGGGTCACATTCAGCCCTCAATGAAACAGTATTATAGCTCAATAGGTATTGGGTAACCTACTACTAATCGTATTGTGAACATTGCAATAAACTCATAGACAAAACAATCTACTTTGGAAAGATGTTAAGTGGAAGTTTCGTGAAAGCTAAACAAAACGTCTTATTATTCGCTTCAGGGTGAAATGGTTCGATGATGAAAAATACAAATTAGTATGTTTTGGGCCTTCTTGAATTGCAAGAAGATAATGAAAGAAAAAACACCCTTGTTGAAATGCTAATTTGCTATAGGTCTAAATATGGAATTTCGACTTTTTGAAAATTTTGACCGAAATTTTGAAGGAGTACACACATGGGGTGTTTACAAGCAGACTGTTTAGAACAGTCCGATGTCACGATGCATGGTTTAAAAATACAACCTCTGAGAACCATGCAAGGAGTTTTAAAAGTAACCGACGTTGCTCATAATATAACTTTAGCAAACGCTCTGTTTTGAGCAAACGCTCTGTTTTGAGCAAGTTGCAACATAAATGAGAGGCCAATTTCGGTCCAAATGGGCGCAACACAATAAGCAGACTACTCTGACATCCCTGCGTTTTTTGACGCAAGTGGTTTCAACCCTCTCAATATAAGGCTCTGGCAAATGCCAATTAAGAAGAACAGTTTGCTCATTATGTAGCTGTCCGAAGTAATCATGATAATGCCTTGCAACAAGCTTGAACCAACACGGGCAGTAATTTTGTTATTCGAGAGGAAGAAAACACATTTTCCCCGGAAGCCTTAAAAATTGAACCTGGAGGCTACACATCAAATCAAATCATTGCTAATTTTGCTATTAGTTGGTAGGCGTGCAAGCACATCTGTTTGTAAAAATCTATTTTTTGTTTTCTTTTAATTTAAAGTTAACGAAAACGAGGACGATTTGTAACCAGCCTTTTTCACAGAACAAAAGTATATTCGAGCAATTTTAAATAAACCAGCCTGGACAATATTTGTCTGATTGAATCCTTTTACACGAGGAAGACCTATAGTAATGGAGAGCTTGTATAGCCCCTGTGTCTAGTATATTACTAGTCTGATTGAAGTGACCTTGACACTTCAAGAAAGAAAACAAATCGATCTAAATCAATTCTGATACAAAAGCTTTTATTTTGACAAAATACCACTTCCAGGTGACTTTATTACAGTATAGCGCATTCTACAATAACCGTCTCAGTACGGTTTTACATTAGCGCTCTGGTCATTTGGCCAATAACATCCCTTTAAACTTCTCAGTCCCCTGGGGAATACGGCTCCGGTTGCCTTTTTAAAATCAATATCAACCTCTACCCTCACAGACAGGTACCCATTTATGTTCTCCCTATAATCACGCAATATGGCCGCCCATTTTTTCTGCTACCCTGTGAAATACGCTAAGGCTTAAGCAATTTTTTCTGCTACAGTAAGCACGCAAATTTGCTTACCGTTAAGCAGCGCTATGAAATTGGACCCAGAACTTGAATTCGATGTGTGATGGGCCCATACCCAACTTACACTGCTCTAGAATGCAAAGGTCGTCGGTTCGAATCCCACCCGAGTAAAATGCCTGTGATTTTTTCACAGGACTCGGGGAAGTACTGTGTATACAGTGCTACATACATCGGTGTATATGGGTAAAAAAAAATTCATATTCTTTATCCCCGATGCAAATTTAACATCTGTTAAACAACTTACACATGATCCTCGATATTCTGCATGCACGGTGTACACGAATACCATGGTGCTATAAATACAAACACATCATACGAAACGCCTGATCTTAGGTTCGAAGTATATGAATCACAATAGACCTTAGGACTGATGACGTCATTGTTAACCACTTCGCAGAAGGATGGCAAACCAATGTACCTCTTCTAAAACTATCGGAAAAGCAGTTACAGCAGCAACGCAGTACATAAACTGTGACGTCATCAATGCAGAGGTAAAGCGTAATGCAAGCTGTGGTGGTGACCATGGTGTTTCGTACTCCTTAAAGGAACTTGTTGCTTTGGATCGGTCGAGTTGGTCTTTGAAAAGCGTTTGTGACTGTTTGTTATACAATACATCTGGTTAGAAAGATGTTTTAAAAGTAGAATACTATGATCCACATAATTAATGTGGATCGAAATTGCGTCGTTTTCCTTTTACTTTGCGGACTATCGGTCGGCCATTTATGGGAGTCAATTGACTCCCAGAAAAGGCAGACCGAGGTAAAAGGAAAACCACAATTTTGAGTGATACTTGTGTGGATCATTATATTCTACTTTTAAAATATCTTGACACATAATATGCATTTTAAAACAAACGGTTACAACGCTTTTCAAAGACCAACTCGTCTAATCCAAGGCAACGTGTTCCTTTAAAGACAGTGGACACTATTGGTAATTGTCATAGACTAGTCTCAACAATATGCATAAAATAACAAACCTGTGAAAATTTGAGCTCAATCGGTCGTCGAATTTGCAAGATAAAAGAAAAACACCCTTGTTCACGACGTTATGTGCTTTCTGATGCTTGATTTCGAGACCTCAAATTTTTAACTTGAGGTATCAAAATCAAACTAATAAGAAAATTACTTCTTTCTCGAAAATTACGTCACTTCAGAGGGAGCTGTTTTCACAATGTTTTACATCACCAACCTCTCCCCATTACTTGTAAGCAAGAAAGGTTTTATGATGATAATTATTTTGAGTAATTACCAATAGTGTCCACTGCCTTTAAATGGTGTTTCGTACATCCAAAATAGTGTTTCGTACATCCAAAATAGTGTTTCGTACATCATCCAAAAGGGCAAATGACACATGAGGAAAGGCAGCAATGGCAATCTTTGATATCAATACACCGATTGCGCTACCAATGGCAATCTTTTATATCAATACCATGAGGCGAAGCAGCAATGGCAATCTTTGATTTCAATACACCGATTGCGCTACCAATGTTTACATGTGATCACGTGACCTATAGTGGGTGTATAAAAACAAAGCTACACAGTAAAGGCTAGGAAGACTCGTATACCGATGGACCATAATCGGCCGTATTTTCGACAAATAACACTTTTAACTATTAAAACGAAGCCCTGTTTTATGAAGTTGAATGTCGTACTGACATTGATTTAAGTCACATTTGCTGTTTGATATTTCCAGTATTCTATTATAAAAGAGGTTTCTTTTGGGAGTATGGTTAGACTACGTAAATTACTGAGGTTTGAGCGAGCTCACGCGCCGTGGATTTTGCGATGTGCACGGCGTGAAGTCGTGCTGTGATAAAGTAAACCGACTCATACCTGACAGCTACCCCTTCAAATCAATTAATTTGAGGATGAAAATCAAGGTATTTTCAGTATTTTCAAGAGAAATTTGTACGTAAAAAATGGCTTTAACAAGAAAAAAAACTAGTCACAAAAATACGGCAAATTTTCCCGTTTTCCGCTTGCTGCCATATTCTTTGATGTCATCGTCACCCGTGCCGGAAAACCATGCTGTCCAATAGTGATATTTTCGTAATGGGAGTTTTGGATTAACAGTGGAAATCGCTGTACCCTGACTGGACTAGGTACGATCCGGTCTCGCTTTTAACATTTCTAGGTAGAATATGATATAATCTATCCATACAATGTAATTGGGGACCGTTGCCGACATTCATAACGGGAACATTTGTCGTGTTTTTGTGACTTGTTTTCTGTGTTTTTGAAGCCATTTTTTTACGTTCAAATTTCTCTTTTTAAAATTTGAGTTGCACCGATTTTGTTTGTACATAACGAAAGATATTCTCTTCGTTTCAATATACTTCACATTATTTTGGTTGAGACTTTTAAGAATAGGCTGAAAATGACCGAATTCCAGAAGCCCTTTTGACTAATTAATATTCACACAGAGGTCACGCACGAAAAACCAAGCATACTCTGCAGATAAGTCACAAAGGAGATTAGCGGGTAGACTGGTGTTTGTTTACTTTATAGGTCACGTGACGCTCGGAGCGCAATCGGTCTTTGTTGCACTGCTCCATACAGCATTTCTCACAGGAATGGTCATAAATAACAATTTACCTAATGAGCAGGACAGTTGCACCCATTACCAGCAATTTCTATAAAGCTGGAAACGACTGAACAGTGGGAACAATAACGGGAACGGAAGATCACGTGATTATTAGAGCCACTTTGTGGTTCTAACTATCACGCGACTCTACGTTTTTTTATTTTACAAAATGTTCAAAAACGGCTAAATTTGATGTTTTTTTTATTTATTTTCTTTCTCCATCCCGGGAAGACCTTAGAAGTCATATCTAAGTATATTTTGTAGCCTAAATAGCCCAATTCAGCCGGTGTGCCCCTTTATTAGTGTTTTGGTTAAAAAGACAAGTGGTATACGAAGGTCCGTCTCGGTGCAGTACCGGTAATTCAGGGGGAGGTGGGCGGGCTTCCCCTGGACAAAATCTCTAAACATTTCGTGGAATAACATTAATAATTTAAAGGGGCGTTTAATAAAGGCAAAATTACTTTATGATTGATTATTGCAACAGCTTCGTTAGTATTTGATCCGACCAACGTGTATGAAAGATTCATGGAACTAAAGCACGTGTTGACGTATACGGAAAAGTACTTGTTTGGAAGAGCTAAACTCGGTATGTCATTGTAACAGTGTTCAGTGCAGCTAGTATAGGCCTTCTACTCAGTATGCAACGTTAGAAAAGAGATTTCCGATGTGTAGGCCTTATATTAATTATCACTAAATCGGACGCGTAAAACGCATGCAGATTTGACACAAAACTGAAGATGGAAAAAGAACCAAACATGATAAGACATTATTATATTTCGAAAAAGGAGGAATTATAATTATTTGTCCTTAATATTTGCATTACAAAAACGTCTGTTCTCCATCTTTAATAGATAATAGTTAAACTGATACGTACATTTTTTTGATTACAAAGAAAAATTCAAATTTATTTCATTTAGACATATCATTTCAGATTTTTCCATAATGACCCATAACGGTGGCAAAAGTCAGCCCATTAGTTACAACGACCAGCTATACAGCACTGACTTTGCCGCATAATGCGTCGAAGTTCAGTGAGGCATAACCAGCCTCCGAGAAAATGCCGTCACATCAATCTCCAATGACCATCCCAGTCATTTATAACATGTATGCAATTAATTTGTTTCCTTTATTTATAACACTTTTATTTAAACTGTAACTCAAAGTCAATTGTTGATGAATTCTTAATACTTTTTTTTAAATTCATACATTGTACATAAATTTCACGGAGGGTGGACTGCAAAGGGTCACGGATGATGTGAGTGGCAGCATCTTCAATCATTGTCATTGTTGCAATCGAAGGTTCCCCATTGAGAGTGTGACAGCAGATGTATCATCTGCTGTCAAGAGTGACCACATAAACACCAAGTCAGCGCAGATGAATCCCCCCCCAAAAAAAAAAAACGAAAAAAAAACCAAAAAAAAAACACACGTCACATTGCGAGCCTAAGCAATTAAAAGAAACTGCCCATATGTAAAATATTGTGCGAACTTCGTTTCCATCACTGTGGCGAATATTCTTGCGAATATGAATATTTAAAATTCGCGATGAATTCGCCCCAAAATTGCGATTGGATAGTTAGTATTTTCGGGTCGTTCCTCAACCTCTCCTTACCAATATCTAATACGCACCGTTTACCAACGTAACCAATGGCTTCCAATGCTTACGAAAATCGATGGCGAGTGACCGTCTTCATCACAACACTCGCTGAAAATTATGGAAGCGCTTCGTATTGCTGCTCTCACAGAAAGGCGAATGTTCTTGCGAAGATGAATATTTGAATTTCGCGGTGAATTTGTCAATGTACATGAACGACATTCGTGTGTTGCATGCCTATTTCCGACAGTTTCCGGTTCCGTTCGTGCGCATGTGCGCATAGTCTTGGTGCAACACGTTCTGGTTTTCCTTTCACACACAACGCGGCCAACTCACCGACAGCGCCTGCATCGCCCGTAACAAGAAACGTCTTGCATCAAGACTAGCGCGGAGTATCCGTTCACAACCGGTTATAAACACTGGTCATTATCAAAGGTTTAAACGCGCACTCCACCAATGGGAATAGCAAAACTGTCTGAGGTATTTATGGATAGCCATGAGTGCAACGGTTCATTCTAATGCTATACTCTCACACTTGTGCGAATATGAATATTTGAAATTCGCCCAATAGTTGCGTTTTGATAGTGAATATGTTCTCAGTCGTCCTTAAACCTCTCCTTACCAATATCTTACGCAAAATACGCAATGGCCTACCATTGCTTACGGAAATCGATGGCGAATTTAAACCGTCTTCACGACATTCGCTTAAAATTAGGAAGCGCTTCGCATTGCCCCTCACAGAGTGGCGAATGTTCTTGCGGAGATGACCATTTGAATTTCGCGTCCAAAATGGCGGTTGGATTGTGAATATTTTCATCTCGGTCTCAGCCCTCGATCGTCTTCGGTCGGCTCTCTTCTTTCCAAATCTTACGAATGTATCACGAATGCTTACCAACGCTTGCCAATGCCTTAAGATTGTATAATACCATTCGCATTGCAAACAGGGCGGATCCAGGATTTTCCAAACGGATGGCGTGATTTTGTTTTCAGAATAAAAGAACGCGTCAGGCAGGTGAAGGAACAAACAAGCCTGCAATCCCTGTTAACGTTCCCTGCTAACGTTCCCTGCTATCTCGTGAAATAAGCTTGACGTATTTAAAGTGCGGAATTCTCTGCTTCCGTAAACGCCGATTCTTTGCTTACAAAGTAAAGCCTTGAAGTTGGGCCCTGGAGGTTCGTTTACAACATTGCACATTTGTGAAGACAAAATCCTGTGTAGGAACTTTTTGTATCACCTGGTATTGAGCATTCTGACAACCCGGGCTATTTTATTTTGTTTTGGATATACTTTATTTGTCTATACGTGATCAGAGTGCTTTTTTAATATTACATTATATCCAGTCAGACTGACTGTAAACCGTTTTCCTGACAAAAACTTAGGCATATACTTTTCTCATTTTGAACTATTCCTAACTCTCCTAACTGGATCATTTAACATTGCTTTGTTCTTTAACATGATAAATCAAATGATGCATGGTCTACGTTGACGCAGTAACATTCTCCAATCAGTATAGGGCGATATTCTAGAGGGTATTCTGTATTGGAAAATGATAATATTCAAGTAAGAATTGTGTTTAATTACAGTCTGCATGGTGTCAATTTCATTCGAACTACGTGTTCCATCAGATCATCACACATTATTAACCACATGTGCACTGCCTGTGCGACAGGAGACTCTGTCCCCCGGAGATTCAGTGCCCCCCCCTATTATGGCAAACTGTGTACAAACGTCTTCTGATAGCGCCCTCTTTTGAATCCTCTTCTAGAGAGCTTTCGTAAGGCGACGGGAGAAGCGAGGAGACGGTAAAACATTCTGAGCGTGTTTTTTTCCCTTCAGGGAAGATGAGGTCATTAGCATCAAGTTTTACCTACTTTCTCACGTGGTGCAGTTCCAACTAAGCATACACTCAGTGGTGGTGTGAATAAAAACGGAAGACCTTATGTAGGCCTAGTTGTATGTAAGATACAAGTAGAGGGCACTCTTGACACTATGCTAGGTTGGTTGCCATGTGAGCAAGAAAGCAAACCACGCCAATTTATGCTTAGTGGCCTTATCTTTCATGGGAAAAAAATACCCTACAAGGGATTACTAATTAAAGGGTGCGTTCGTTTAGCTTCCCTGGGTCGACCCCAGTCTGACCCGGTTCGAACAGCTTTGACGGGGCTCACCCGGGTCAGCCCGAAGTGCCCTGCTTGTGGAGTGGGTCACTTCGGGGTGACCTGTGGTGCATGCCGTCACCGCGAGAGGGCGAGTGTGATCGTTCGATTAGCTCTTGTCAGGGCCTCCCCGATTGAGCACCGCGGGGTCAAACTGAAGTAGTAGTCTCCGGTGTGCAAAGATTGGGAACGATCTTTGGTGAAACAACGTATGGTCTCAACGCCAACGTAGTGTCGTCGTTTGTACACGTTGTTATGTTGGGGATCGCTGCAGTGAACTGTGGTAGACTTGATTCAAGCCCCGACGTCAACATGTAGCTAGTGTGGCATATTCATGGTTTTGACATCACCTTGCACCTATAATTTGTAATTATATACCACATTAATGAGGATTCTATGTATATAGAATCCTCTAATCCGATTTGTTAAAAATGGAGTCATGGAAATAGCTGTGCCCCCTTTTTCTATGAAAATTACGTCATTAGTAAACTGTGCCCGGGCATAGTCAATCGACTTTAAGTACAATAATGCACATTAATTAGGTAAAAACATTTTAAAATACAGCAATGAGCAATATTAATAAATACAGGAAGAACAAAACCCTGCTGGAGCCCTAAGGATTGCCTAAGAGAAACACAATTCCCGTATAGGGGCTCTCCTCTCCAGCTGATCCCAAAGAGATCCTCGTATGCACAATTAATTTATGGCATTTCCTTCCACGTTTATTATGTAACGTCAAATTCTTGTCAGAATTATCAGTTTTTGTCATGAATGAATGACGAAACGAGATAGTTGAATGAATGACGAAACGAGATAGTGTTTGTGTCAAATTACACACATTTATGCTGCCTTTGAAGACAGAAACTTCTTTTGGTAACGTCGCACCACGAGTCTTGTCAGTGAAATAACAGCGGCCTAAGCTAAAAAATAAAATAAGTTTAGCAATAGAGTAATGCTTTGAAATGTACCTATGTCGTTAATAAATCGACTTTGTCATTGATCAAGTGTTTTACTAGAATTTTAAGCGGCAAATAATAACCACTTAGACATTTTATAATGAGTATGTATAGGGTAGATGGCCTAGGCTTTCAATCCAAATCGGACCTTCTTCAGAGGCAGAAAACAAGTACAAACAAATACATATCCATTTATAGAAAAACGAGGGGACATGGAGTAAGGGAATGTAACGAACTGAAACTGTGCGCCCCGCCGGTGCGTTGGAGTGGCCCCGCCGGATCTTGGAGGACAACGCTCCCACGGCAGCTGGCTTGAACTTTTGGTGAACTGTTCTGTGATTGGACGAACTATCGATGATGTATAACATTGTATAACATAATTATAAGAGATTATCCAGGTGCGCGGACCGGATGCGTTGTTTTGGCGCCTTTTCTAGCAATGTATTGTGTATGATTAAGATGTGTGGACAGACCAAATGTTGAGTTCAGTGAGTGAGCATGGAATAAGTTGTTCTTCTCGAAGTATTAAATAAATCAGTGTGTTTCATATTGAACGGAATTTGAGTTCGTTTGTTTTCTGTCTGCGTTTGGCTACAGAGCAAACAAGGACCCTGGCAGTACGTTACAATGGTGGCAGCTAGTGGGATATTTTACTCAATTCAATGTTGAACACGGCTGAAGTATGACGACGAAATATTCATCATCGGCTGATATCGTGGACGCCATCTTTGGATTGATGAGTGACATTCGGGAGTTGGAAGCCTCCTTGGCACGGCAGATTTATGAGTCAGCTATTTCCACACCTGAGTATGGACAGAATCCTTGGGACACGAAACCAGTCGTTGATGCGTACCACAGAAGATGCTTCGAGAAGACGATTGCCAGATTAGAAGCGACGTGGAGTAGTGGTGACTTAGCCATCAGTGAGGATCAGAGTGCAGGTAAGCACCACGCAAACCCGTCCTGTGGTCCCGTGGCTGGCGCTGATGTTGGGCTTTGTTGTGTGGATATGGCGACCACAAGTAGGGAGGCCGTTGCGAGCGGTGAATGCCCTACTGTTGATGTGGTCCCTAGTCCCTCGATATTGCCCTGCATGGCGTTTGCCAGTGGGATTGCAGTTCGTGGTTGCGATGGATTTTCCAGCCCCGATCCAACTGCTTTGTCCCTCAACTTCTCGTCTACACTTCCACCGGTGTGGAAGGCTTCACCATCAACGCACACTGTTCCGCCGTTGTGGACGGCTCCGCCAGTGCAACTTGCCTCGCCGAAGCACACTGATCTCATCATCGACCAACAAACTGACAGGACACAGACTACGACATTGGACAATCAACTGCAGAACCATCATGTTCGGGTGACGGCAGCTCAGCTGGAGCGGCACTATCCACCAGCAAAAGCAGCCCCGCCGGAACGAAGGACGGCACCGCCGGACCCCCGGATGCATGATGCATCACAGAAGCTGAAGAAAGGATACGGACTGGTGCAGGACGCATCACAGAAGACAAGGCCGAGGAGAGTACAGGAAGTACTGCCGAAGACAGGATACCTGTTGGTGCGGGGAGCATCAACGGCTTGGTATCCGCCGGTGCAGGGAGAACCACTGAAGAAGGCCGCTGTAGACAGAGTATCCGAAGGTGCAGAGAGCACAGCAGAAGACAGGGGATCCGTTGGTGCTGGATACACCGCGGACAGAGCAACTACCGTTGACGGGAGTGTCACAGACATGGGACCAGTTGGCACTCCGGACAGATCATCCGCCGGCACACAGATTGGGGATCCGCCGGCACCACAGACAAAGGACCCGCAGGCATGGACGGAAGACCCGCCGGCATGGACGGGGGATCCACCAGCACAGACAGGGGATCCGCCGGCACCACATACAGAGGACCCGCCGGCACCAACAGAGGACCCGCCGGTACCACAGACAGAAGACCCGTCGGCATGGACAGGGGATCCGCCGGCACAGACAGGGGATCCGCCGGTACCACTGACAGGGGATCCGCCGGCACCACAGACAGAGGACCCGCCGGCAATACAGACAGAGAACCCGCAAGCACGGATAGGGGACCCGCCGGCATGGACAGAGGATCCGCCGACACCAACGACCAAGGACCCGCCGGCACTACACACGGAATCCAAACAGAATGTGTCAAGTGTTCGACCGTATGGCCCAAGTTTGCGGCTGAAGGCGCCGAAGCTAGAACAGTTTACGACGAACAATGACTGGAGAGAAGTCCTCTCTTGGATGGACATTGTTTTGTTTTGAGGATCGAACACTCAACTGTTGTGGAACACTTTGTTGTTTTGTATAGTAGGGTCGTCGTCATTGGTCTGTTGTATCTTTGTTTGATTTCTGTGTGACCAGTTTGGGGACCAGAAGCAACATTGATCAACATCCTTTGAGGACACCCATCATTGTTTTCTAGTTATTGAAATGATTTTGCTTTTAAAGTAGATAACAAATAAACCTGTAAATAATGTGTTGTTGAGGGTAGCCCCGTCGATTGTGGATCCTTGCTTGATTCTGTGTCCCCAAGTTGTGGAATAGAATCGTCATCGATCACCATTCCCCGAGGAAACCCCATAAATTGTTTTGCTTTATGAATGGGCTGCTGTATTGAAGCTGTTGCAGCTATTCCGGAGAATAGGCTGATTCTAAGGAGGGGGCAATGTAACGAACTGAAACTGTGCGCCCCGCCGGTGCGTTGGAGTGGCCCCGCCGGATCTTGGAGGACAACGCTCCCACGGCAGCTGGCTTGAACTTTTGGTGAACTGTTCTGTGATTGGACGAACTATCGATGATGTATAACATTGTATAACATAATTATAAGAGATTATCCAAGTGCGCGGACCGGATGCGTTGTTTTGGCGCCTTTTCTAGCAATGTATTGTGTATGATTAAGATGTGTGGACAGACCAAATGTTGAGTTCAGTGAGTGAGCATGGAATAAGTTGTTCTTCTCGAAGTATTAAATAAATCAGTGTGTTTCATATTGAACGGAATTTGAGTTCGTTTGTTTTCTGTCTGCGTTTGGCTACAGAGCAAACAAGGACCCTGGCAGTACGTTACAGGAAGAATCCAGAATAGCGGGAAAATTATAGCCAATCAAAGTTTCAGAAACAATTGGTGGCTATGGACCAATAGGAGTTAAGTTGCGAGGACAACTCAAAAGAACAGGTAGGGTGTGGGAAAATAAAATGAATATGGTTATAACAATTAAAAACAAGATACAAACAAATAATTATAACTAGACATTAGGTGTTTGTGAACAAACACAAAGCTGTTCCGTGTTATTTTGCTCGGATTATGTGCTTCAATTACCAAGGAGTCTATAACTGAAAAAAGGTTGAAAATGTTGAACAGTGTCTTGAGATAAGGTGCCACATCCGGTTGACCCGGAAGTAGAGGTCAAATCGGGGTCACGGTAACCTAAGGTTAATCTCCAATGCCCAAGGAGTCTTCAACTTAAAAAGTTTGAACAATCATTATTGTCCCACTTCGGGTTGACCCGGAAGTAGAGGTCAACTTGAGTTCACGGTTTTTTAAAATTAATTTCCAATCCCCAAGGAGTCTTAAACTACAAACAGTCTACAATCGGACGTGTACTTCTTGAGATATGGTCCCACTTCCGGTTGACCCGGAAGTACAGGTCAACTTGAGGTCACGGCTTTTCAGTAACTCCTAAGGGGTCTAAAACTGGAAACAGTCTAAAAATGGGCCGTTTACTTCTTGAGATATGTTCCCACTGCCGGTTTACCCGGAAGAAGAGGTCAACTTGAGGTCACGTCTTTTCAAAGTTTATTTTTAAGACTTAAGGGGTCTAAATCTGAAAAAAAGTTTGAAAATCGGTTGAATAGTACTTGAGATATGGTCCCACTTCCGGTTGACCTGGAAGTAGAGGTCAACTTGTGGTCACGGTTTTTCAAAATTAATCTCCAATCCCCAAGGACTCCATAACTACAAACAGTATATAAATCGGCCCTGTGCTTCTTGAGATATGGTCCCACTTCCGGTTGACCCGGAAGTAGAGGTCAACTTGAGGTCACGGTTTTTCAAAGTTGATTTATAACGTCTAAGGGGTCTAAAACTAACGAAAGTTTGAAAATCATTTGTATAGTACTTGAGTTATGGTCCCACTTCCGGTTGACCCGGAAGTAGAGGTCAACTTGAGGTCACGGTTTTTTCAAAGTTTATTTTTAACGCCTAAGGGGTCTAAAACTGAAAAAAAGTTTGAAAATCGGTTGTATAGTACTTGAGATATGGTCCCACTTCCGGTTGACCTGGATGTAGAGGTCAACTTGAGGTCACGGTTTTTGCAAATTAATCTCCAATCCTCAAGGAGTCTTTAACTACAAGCAGGGTAGGAATCGGCCGAGTACTTCTTGAGATATGGTGCTACGAAGATTTCCCAATTAAATATGCAAATGAGGGTCACGTGATTAATTAATTAAGAATTTCAACCTTTTTAACATTTTAAGTAAAGCTTATGTTCTAAGCTTCATTTTGGTATAATAAACTCACTCTTTCGTATTATAGTTTAGGAGATTAGGCTTAAAGAAAAAACGTGTACAAATGCATTTGGCGAGAAACAAAGAATAATAATAATAAAAATAATAAAAATCTCGACGAAAACAATAGCTGTTCCGACTGGATCGGAACAGCTAATAATGGACACTTTTAAAGCGCCGCTCATGGCGCTTCGCTACAAAGCAACGAAAGTAGCATAACATAATAAGAAAAATAAACTTAAAAAATGCTTCTCTATGAAGATGAGTTTTTAAACTGTTCTAGAATATGTTGAGTGATTTGGAGAGTTTTACAGTCTCCGGTAGGGAGTTCCAAAGCCTTGGTGCTGCGATCTGAAAACTTCTCTCCCCCATCGATGATTTGTCGCTTAAATGGGATCACCCCGAAGGGATACACTTAGACATTTTATGATTCTCAAGGCGGCCACCACATAAGTGAGGTCACTATTTTGAAACCCCCCCCCCCCAAAAAAAAAAAAAAAAAAAAAAAAAAAAAAAACATATTTCATGTTCAAGGCAAGTGTTTAGATGTCCACCAATCATATTTCTGTAGAAATCAAGTGGATAACAACATTATGAAGAGTAGGATTTGAAACTTTGCATTGTGGAAATACGATATAGAAAGGTTTGCGGCAGCACCATGTAATGACGATCTTTAAATGAGTTGGGGTGGTTCTGAAAAGAACCGTTGGTTTCAACTCGATGTTTCGATCAGTATATATAATAGACTCTTAGGTCATTTATACCCTCAGTCCCAAGGCCAACACACCCTCACTTGTTCCTACTGACACAGTTCAGTGAGCACACACTCCCAACATACTAGCCCAATGCTCCAGAGCAGGATCCAGTTTTACCATGCATCATCGAGTTTCCCGCCTCCTTTTCCCACATCACCAGCTAATCCGCACCAACAGTACTTAAGCAGCATCAGAGTTTAGCTTTCTCCATAGACGACCAGGGGTGGATTTCACAAAGAGTTTGGACTAGTCTTATCTCGAGTTAGGACCAGTTACTCGTCCTAGCTTAGGACTATCCATGCAATTTGTATTTCTCCTGAGACTAGTCCTAAAAGTAAGAACTAGTCCCTACTGATCGAAGGTGATCGAGTTGAAGCCAACGGTTTCATAACCAGCCCAATTCATTTATAGAGACTATCATTGGTGTTACCTCAAACTTTTCTATAAAATAACGGTTATCAATCAATATAGGTGAACGTAAGTCTTTTAGTAAAAATGTCATTCTCAGTAATTATTTGACTTTCTCCCGCCCTTACTGAAGACTTTAAACAGCCTCTAGAGGACGCTGTTATCAATTTCATGAATGATAACAAAGGGTTTCACCTTAATAAATGCTGGCAGTTAATTAGTCTCATCTCAAACCTTTGGACACCATGTTAGCCATTTACCTCTGTGCTGATGGGCCCAAGTTTTAGTCCTCTCTCGACCACTTATCCTTGTTCATGTGCTTCGGATTTCCCATTGTGGGGTTTTCCTCCCACATCTATTAACTATTGCTCATCATTTTTACTGACGACTTTAATGCTAGATGCGGAATCAAATAAATATGAAAAAGTAATAATTTATTTATGTCCACACCCACCCATCCGCACATATTTTGGCCCACATAATGGTGTGGTTATTATATACACCCACACCCCTTGGTCCCCTTTTAACACGACAAATTTAAGTGTCTGCGAGAAAAAATCCAACTGAATGTCGGCAGTTAAATTTGATATCTTTCCCCGATCTTACGCGCTACAAGGTAATTACATTGGGTGCTTTCACTGTCACTGATCACTTGACCAACCTCTCAGTGTGGCAAGAATTAACATACCTTCACCTGATATGGATATCCCTCGTGGTACTTGAATGTTTAATGTTAGGGGCTCAGCTGAGCATTCATTTTTATCATTTTCAACAAACAACATAAATATATTGATTGAATATACCCTAGCAAAAAATAGCGCACAATGACATTACTGGGTTTAAAATGTCATGGGACTGTGTTGATTCACCTAATCTTTCGGAATGTCTAACTACAATCAAAGACAGATTCATATTCAACTTTCAATGTTTGGTTCCATAGCCCTTCATGAGAACATTTTGAACAACATTTGCATTAAGTGCAATTGACTCTTTTAAGGCGAATCTCGGCACTTCGAGAAATAAGTCCCTTTTTAAAGTTTGTGTAGACTTTTTTGGATAACTTTAAGGCACTGGACACTATTGCTACCGATAATTACTATGCAAATAATTTCTAGCATAAAACCTAGTAATAACGAGCAATGGAGAGCTGTTCATAGTATACAACATTGTAAGAAACGGCTCCCTCTGAAGTAATTCTCAGTAAAATATTCGAATTTGATTCGAGACCTCGGCTGAGGGATCTGAACGCTCCTGTGACATGGGTGTTTTTTCTTTCATAATTCTCTCGCAACTTCAACGACCAACGGAGTTTAAAATGTAACAGGTATGTTATTTTATTGTTATGCATATGTTGAGATACACCAAGTGAGAAGACTGGTCTGTGACAATTACCAAAACACGTCCCATTACAAAATTATTGTTAATCGAACATTTTGGCGGAAATCCTTTTAGATACAATAAGATATCTTCCTTATTTGGATAGATTAGGATATAGAACGATCACTGCAACCATCTTGAAGGTATCGAAAAACAATCGTTCTCGGAGCAAATACAATGGTGAATGTTCACAGCTTTAATCTAACCCAATCAGAAACTAATTTATTTAAGAGTGTTTTTTTTAATAAAGAATAACAATATACTTCAACGCTCTTTGAAGGCCAGCTTTTACGGATATTCTCCTGATTGCCTTTGAGTTGCTTGTTTTTCTATTGATGTAAGTAAGACATCCGTTTACCTTTAAAAATAATTAAAGCAAATTTAACACAATAAAAAAACGAACCGTCCAACCATTAAACAACGCACCACGCGTCACTATTTTCTATCAACAACAATAAAATCAGCAGCAGTAGCATCAGCAGCAGCATCAGCAGCAACAGAAGTAACAACAACTGCAACAACAACAACAACAACAAAGTAACATCGACGACGACAACGACAACGATAACGACAACGACAACGATAACGACAACAACAACAACAACAACAACAACAACAACAACAACAACAACAACAACAACAACAACAACAACAACAACAACAACAACAACAACAACAACAACAACAACAACAACAACAACAACAACAACAACAACAACAACAACAACAACAACAAGTAAATAGACACAGTTACGCTCTGCGTTTCGAGCATGATACCTATTTTCTTCATGACTTTACAATAATTGATGGGGAAAATGTCTTCCAACGCCATAACGGTAAGTGTTGAAACCAAGCAGAGAATTAAATTTGAAAGACGTGGGAGGGAACTAACCTTGACATAAAATGTCACGTGATATTAGCAGAACCACCAAAGGATTCGGTTTCTTTTTAAGAATCTGAAAAACAAAATAGAGGTTTTGTAGGTCAAAGCATTATGATTAACGGGCAATTCAATGAAGTAACGCATTAGCAACAGCCTTAAAGGCAAAGCCAAATGCTTCCGTTTACAATTACTTTCATTTTACGAACAATGTGATTTTTATTTGGAATTGTGAAGTTTCAGTACTGCATGCACGGCAGAGGCATTAACAAACATCTTGACTTTTCATCTGGCAGCGTGGGTGAGCAAATCTTGTGAAGGAATTCATATTTCCAAGGGCATTGTATCTGTTCTCAATCTTGTACCTGCCACAAACCAATAATACAAATTGTGAATCTTAACTTGACAAGTGTGTCGAGGTTCTGCATGCAATAAAATCAACAATATAAACTTGTGGGAAGTAGGGCACGTTTAGTTCAGTTTTAAATATTATCCAGCAGTCCAGATACAGATCTAACATTTTCAGCCGCACCATATCTACATAATGTATCGGAAAATGAAGCATCGGCTTCAAGTTTCAGGCTCTCGTAATTATAAATGTGTGAGATTTGCAATATAATAGAAAAGGTATATACTTTTAAATGGATCCTTCTGCCTTCTTCACCTTTGAGTACGACCAATGTCGCAGACTATCTGCCCCTCCTTCACCCCATGTGATCCAGACACCTAACCTCACCCACACTGAGTCACCTTGAGGTCTTTCCAAGTCGACTTCACCCTCCAAACCCGTCTTGTTTTCTTAGTAATTTCCCGAGTAAGGTGTCGATTGACTTGCAATGCACTGTGTGTCACTCATTGCCGGTAGTCTGAGGTACCCGGGTTCAAAATCAGAGCATTGAAGTTAAGATGACGTAAACCGTGCTTGTCAATCAAATGAGAAACTGCCCGAATGGGATGATTTCGGGTCCGTACCTTCTTGAAACGTGACACCTAAGGGCCTCGATCAATTCTCAAGGATGGGGGAGTGAGTTGGTGCGACTCATTGGATGCTATCATTCAATTATTACTATCTTGCTGTTATTCCCCATTCGACGCCTTATTTCTCTTCCGGAATACTTTTTCCAAATTGAAAGGTTTAATTATCTCATGCAACTTTAGCTTGATGGCGAGTTGGCATCTGAGACTCAAACAACTAGATCGCGTTGATTCCATGGCGGTAATAAAGCATTACGACAGTATTCTCGTTTATGCTAAGGTTAATGGTGAGACTCGTTCCAGAGTTCCTTTAATTAAAAAAACAAAACAAAAATACGGTGTTTCAAAAACTACAAAGTAAATGACAAAAGCCCAGGATCCGCCAGAGGTATATAAATTTTGCAATGAACGAAAAACAACGGTCATCTATGAACGGTGAAGTAGTCTGTGACGGCTATTATTTTGACCGTAATAAATAATAATAATAATAATAATAAGACTTGTAATGCGCACACCCACCCTGCTGGGTGCTCAAGGCGCAGGACTAATACCTTATGATACTTTGAGACTTTCTTATGTCACGTAAACTTTCCTTTCCTTTCCTCTGCAAACATTGTCGGAGAATGGGTAACCGCCCCAATAATACCCACCCCAACTCGCAAAAAGAAGGCCTAATTGATACAGGCTAACTCATCTCCTGAGGGATGACTTCGTTATAGAATGCATACGCAGAATGTTCAGTTCCTGATCTAATTTATACTAAACAACAGTACACAACGCAATAAATAAAATGGCTTGAGGTAGTGAAATATGACAACAAAACAAAATAAAACGTATACTTCTCCTGACTAATTTATACCACAATTACTGACAAGACACGTAACCAGGATTGCACTGCATTGGGCATACATTAAGCGCTTCTGCGTCCCATAACGAGGCCGCATCCTCATCATCGTCATCTTTAATTTCATAAAGCAGTTTACCCGTAAGCAAATTTGTGAGCTTACTCTAGCAGAAAAAAATATGTGCGTATGCATAGGCTAATGTTCATACCATAACTAATAAAGAGCATCCTCTTGTCATTATGTAAAACAGTTCAGAATTGAATCGGCCCATATTAGGGTCACTATTTGCATCCACATCTACAGCAGAGTCCCTCTTCAGAGAACATCTAGGATAACTTCTCAACTAGCAAGATCCTTTTCCCAAGAACCCCCAAACATCTGGGTAGGACAGGCAACACAATAATAAAATATTATTATTATTATTTTTTTTATTTTTTTTTACCCATACACCGATGTGTGTTAGCACTGTATACTCAGTACTTTCCCGAGTCCTGTGAAAAAAATATCACAGGCATGTTACTCGGGAGGGGTTCGAACCCACGACCCTTGCAAATAGAGCAGTGTCTTACCAACTAGGCCACCGAGGTTGCTCGGCAGCTAGAGGCAGTTCGAATCCTATGTTTTGGGAGCGGGTACCGCAACGATATAACAATAATAATAATAATAATAATAATAATAATAATAATAATAATAATAATAATAATAATAATAATAATAATAATAATAATAATAATAATAATAATAATAATAATAATAATAATAATAATAATAATAATAATAATAAGACATTTGTAAAGCGCCTAATGCAAAAAGCCTCTAAGCGCATAAAGAGAAACAATTAAATAAACAATGAGAGAAAGATACAAGATACAAATAAGCAAAATTACAAAAAGCAGCTTTAAGGAAACGAGTTTTCATCAGGGACTTAAAACATTGTAAAGAATAAGCTTGGCGAATATGCACAGGAAGACTATTCCAAAGAAACGGTGCGGAGTAAGAAAAAGATCTGTGGCCATAAAAAATGGAAGAAGCTCTAATAGCATAAAACACTGACTGTTGAGATGAACGTAAAGTCCGAGTAGGGGAATAATGATGAACAAGTTCAGATAAATAAGCAGGTGATTGACATGTTTGAGCCTTGAAAGTCAACAGAAGAATTTTGTAAACTGTTCGAAACTTAACTGGGAGCCAATGCAATTGCATTAGTACAGGTGTAATATGGGGAGAACGAGGCAGGCAAGAAACGAGGCGAGCAGCAGTGTTCTGTACACGTTGGATTTTAGCAAGATCTTTAACAGGGAGTCCATACAGAAGTGAATTGCAGGAATCAAGTCTAGTAGTGACGAAGGCGTGAACATGACGAAGAGTAGTTGCTTCATCCAGGTAGCGGCGAATTTGAGATATTTTCCTAAAAGCCATGAGAGCTCTTTTGCAAACATTATCAACATGTCTACTCATGCACAATGAAGAATCCATAATTACACCAAGGTTACGGGCAAATTCAGATGGTTCAATGACAGACTGGGCAATATGTACAGTTGGCGGAGAAATCTTTTTTGAGAAACGAGATCTCAAATATAAAATCTAAGTTTAAGAGATGTTAAACCCCCGATGCAAATTTAACATCTCTTAATAATAAAATAATAAATTAATAAAATAAAACTAAACAATTACACCTTTTAAGCTTTCAGAACTTCATAGAAAACGTCTTTAACAGCTTAAACATTATCAGTCAGGCCGTTGGATGTAAAAAAAAACTGGTGTAAAAGGTTGCAAAACCGGAGAAATGTTGCCGTATCGAACTGGACTGCATTTTTAAGGATGCACTCCGTCACCTTCAAACAAAGATGATAAGACTTAATGTTATCCAATTATATTACGGTTTTATGAAAATATTAAAGACAGTGGCACTACATTGGCAAAAAAGCAACGGTACCCCAACTATTTACAGTTTAATGAACTATTAAAGAGAGTGTGGTCTGGTGTAGTGTCGAATACTAGGACATTCAGGATTCATCACCGAATGGGAAAATATGCACTGTGACGAGTAACACCTTCGTTCTTTCGTTTTAGTTTATTATTCCTAATGCAATCAAAATATTACAGTTTGTACAACATATCTTACATTATAAGTGTCATTTTGTTTTCGAATCCAATGCCGAAATCATAGTGTAGCTCAGGTGTTCAAAATATCAGAATGAGCCACATGAAATATCTGATGACGTCAGAGCTTCCAACCAACACCAATGCGATGCGTTTTGACTATTTACTTGACATGGCAAAGCAATCTGCACACAGACTTCAGTTCTAAAGGGGTTCGATTTTCTTGAAAAGCAATTTTGTTCTTGTCTAAAGTTAGTGTCACAGGGAAACAAATGACAAGAGCCGGTAACTGGCTTTAGAGCCCTCCACTGCCGCAGTACTGCCACTCCATAACATCAACTTGGTGGATGGCCTGACCGAGATGTTCACGAATGTAAGGACACACAGTCAATAACGTGGAAGTAAAGTCGATACTAGCAATAGGAGAATTGGGGATTTAATACTAGTCCCTTGTTGGCCCCCTACCATAGGAGAATACATTTAGTAATGACCCCGCCCTAGCTCGCCCCCACCGAAAACCCCCCAATTAAATAGACAAGATTTACCACAGAAAAGGGGTTTGAGTGACGTGCTGGCGAGTGCGTTTTGCAACCTACAAATCAAAGACAAACTGAATGGTTTTGTAAAGTAGGTAATTCACAAACTGAGACTTCAAGCAATGAAAACTAACTCATCCTAGTCGGGAAAGTTTCGTGTATTGTTTTCACTGAGACGAAAACAAAATGATTAAAAGCGGCATTCAATCAGGAATAATATAGCACCAACTACATTGACGTGATCGACGCGCAGCATTATGTGTTAAAAGGTCAGGTCAAATTTTCCGGAAACTACGAAGGCCCATTAGTGCCAACAACAAATAAAATTCAAATCCGTTATTACGGATTCGCAATCCGTTATTACGGATTAGTAATCCGTTATGACGGATTTGTAATCCGAAATTACGGATTCCCTCGAGGATCCCCCGAGGGCGCTATGTGCTGGTTACTCAGCCTAGAGTGCAGTGGTTTGATTGACAAGAGCTATCGACTGGCGTCCGCCATTTTGTGGAGTCAAAGATTTGACACCACCAAAATGACGAACAGTTTTACTTCACGTAGTATAGAGAAAATCACACAAATGGCATTGAGCGTTCATTACATTATACTTTATAAACATCTTTCCAACCATTTAAATTTACTTCATAACATTCGCCAAATCCAGGGCAATGTGTACTGTTTTAAGGGACCGATTTCTGCAACGTTAAATGTTAAATGTTCAACAAAAAATAATAATAAAACAACTGTTCATGTTTCCATCATGGTTTATTGGACTTGAAATCATAGTTTTTCTGTTAAGCAAATAACGAGCGTTTTCGTAAATTTAAAGGGTATGGATACATGTAGATATATCATGACAAAAAATGCTTCACGGTGGAGACTCGACTTGATGTATTTCATTAAAACTACTCAGATATAATCAATGTCAATTTTGCCAACCAAGTGATGTTAGTTTGATTTTTATCCTTTTAATTATTTCACTCTGGGGACTTTGGGTCACCCAGAATTAATGGAACTACAACTGTCTTCTAATCATTGTTCTTATGACAGTTATATAAACGAAGACCTTCTCTGAAGCATCTTCCTTACACTTAACTCCGTCGGGATCTAAGATTCCTAAAAAGGCGGCGGACAGTTCCCTGTCCAAATTGCGAATCCGTAATATTATGGGGTTCGTTATTGCATTGTCTAGATTTTTGTTAAGACACACATGAGTGTAGTTTACTACGGAACCCCATTAGCGCCAGTAAAAAATAAATTTCAAATCCTTTATAACGGATTAGCAATCCGTTATTACGGATTATGAATCCGTAATAACGGATTACTAATCCGTAATAACGGATTGCTAATCCGTAATAACGGATTTGAAATTTATTTTTTACTGGAGCTAATGGGCTTCCGTAGTAAACTACACTCATGTGTGTCTTAACAAAAAACTAGACAATGCAATAACGAACCCCATGTTGTAGATAAAATTTGGATTTTACTTTATTAGGTCACCGTTGTTTGTCTTAACACTCACTTTTGTTAAGAGTCTCGGAAACACATGGCGGCGAGCTTGGTACAGCGATAATTACGTTTGTGCCCATAATAAGGACTAATCAAATAAACAAACAAACAAACAAACAAACAAACAAACAAACAAACAAACAAACAAACAAACACATTTATGAACTTGATGACATACATATAGATTTCAATTTATTTTGTTGACATGTATTTGAAATATCTGAATCAGCAGTAAGAAACCGTAAATTCGCACCAGTTGCAGTCAGGTTCATTGGCGTAATACTGGAACTACCAAGCTCAGTGCTTGTTTCGCGTCAGCAATAACTATTGCTTTAATCTGTGTTTAATGTTGTGTGTTTGTGTTCTCAACATTTTATTTTATCACAAGTTAGCTCTAAACTGACACGCCTTCGAGTACAATGTATGTTATTTAATTACATATCATAGCTCAGTATTGATCGGAACATCACTTTTCAACCATGAACTGGGCTGATAACTATGGGACCTCACAACTTCAACCTTTGTTTAAACAATAGAGAGGCGATCATGTTATGTCTTACACACTGCACATAAACGAATGGGGCTTATATATGAGAAACTGTCAGAACAATATCTATTAAATTTCATTGTTGACAGTATTATAAAACAGGGTTGGACATGTAGCTTTTGGTTCGAGTTGAGCCACTGGATCATGCACCGGTACCTCAATGGTATCTCTTAGCCATTGCTAACTCACATTTGTCTTCGCACTGTGAACTGCATGCATCGTTATTATTTCAGTTGGCTTTGAGGCAAGGCGAAACTGTAACTGTTCCCTCACCAGGGAACTTCGTCTATTCAGCGATTGTTGGTATGCCCCTCGCTCTGCGACTGACAGGTCCATATATCAATACTTATTTGATTTGACAATAATTTCATCAAATTATAACTAACCAATAATAGAGTATTTAAGTCACTTCTTGCATGACGCAAGTGTTTCGCAGAGTGTTTTTCATGAACTAGACAGTCAATTGGTCACCAAGTGCCACGGTCAGTAATGGTCGGTCGTGGTTGAGCATCATTACATGCCGTCTTATTTACCACATAACAAGTATCCACCATCATTCACCTTCTTGGGAAATGTCTCAGTCACGTGCGTCAGTGACAAGAAAACACAAATTCCCCCCGTGAGGCAAATCAATGGAAGAGAGGGACGTGTAAACGTACAATATACACATAGAAGTGGGGTAGGATTTGTCATAAAGGCCGTGTCCATGGACTCGCAGATCAAGGGCCGTTTAAAACCAATCCGATTACTAATGGTTGTATTCTCCTTTCCTGTGTGTATTACGTTGAGGGAAGATACCATGGATTAGGGACATATTCACAGACACGTTCACGTGTTTCTTCTCGGGTTTATCGCATGGAGTATAAAACATGGAAGAACGTGTTCGCTTATATTGAAATGTAGCTTAGATAATGGGTTTTCGTAGGGTCATAATAACGGTAGGGTGTTCGGAGGGTTGCAATAAAATATTTTAAGGCCAACTTTGAAAAACGCTTACAATTTTAAACAAATTAAAACCAAAGACCAAGAAAATCCCAGAAAACGTTTAATGTGTAATCTTGTTTGTTGTAACATTTAATTGTTGAATTGGAGCTCCAGCCTGTGTTTCCAAGTAACACTGTTGTTTTAATGATCTTTCAATGTGGTTGGTATTAAAATAGCAAAACAATCAGTGACTCACGGGAAATGGTCCTTTTGGCATCAATATACAACACTAACTTGTAAAGTTTGATTTGAAAGCTGGAAAATCGCTGGAAAAAGTGTTGGTCAGATTACAGAGAAAGGACAATGTGAAGATTATATTGAATAATGTGTTTTGTTTTGTTTTGAGCATTATTGATAACTGAAAAGCAACGATTGATACTGATCATTATCCTGATCAATGTTTTCAAGCTTACATTAATTGAAATTGTCAAATCTGACTCATTAAACTTTGAAAAACTTGTGTCTCCATCATCAGGTGACGAGCGTGTCGGTTCATTCATCCCAAGGATTTAGAAAGCTTTACAACAAGCTCCAAACCTCAGAATACCTGGCGTCTTTTTAACCTATAAAATAAAGCACTTGAGCATCGCTACGTTCTATATGCCGGGGGTAAGTATGTATTTTATGGGAAGTTCATGAAGGGGTTGTTATTGACTTCAACGGGTGGTGTTAACTGGTATCCATGTGGAATGTCCGAAAACGTGAACTTCTCTTGTAGTGGTGTGGGAGGAGGCGTGGACACACAAAGGTGTAGCGGGCATCTGCTTTGAATCCATACTTTAACAGAGAGTGGTCGATACACTTGACTATAGTCCACCTGCCACTTAGGTGCCATTTAACGCTTGGGGTGCAGAGGTCGTTGTATCAGGGAACAATTTTAGTGTGCGTCATGGCAGTACACATCATAATAGTCATTTCATAATAATATAGTGCTTGTAAATAATGGACATGCTTGGTAGAGTGAGTGATGTCATGAGGATGGGGTGTCTGCCAACTGGTTCATCATACTGTATTGGAACAGGCTGGCATAGTATAGCCCAGCCTGTTCCAGTACCGTATGTGCGGCACCATAATGTAGCCCGGACCTAAATGCAGCCCGAGCCCTAAATGTAGCCCGGACCTAAATGTAGCCCGAGCCCTAAATGTAGCCCGAGCCCTAAATGTGGAAGTGTCGTGGCCGAGCGGTTAAGAGCACCGAATTCAAACTCTGGTGTTTCTGATCAGCAGAGTGTGGGTTCGAATCCCCAGCCGTGACACTGTGTCCTTGAGCAAGACACTTAACCATTGCTTCGTCCTTCGGATGGGACGTAAAGCCGTTGGTCCCATGTGTTGTGTAACGCATGTAAAAGAACCCAGTGCACTTATCGAAAAGAGTAGGGGTTCGCCCCGGTGTTCCTGGTTGTGGCTGCTTAATGCGCTGTACACCTTGTAAACCCTTTTAAGGTGCTAAATAATTGGGTCTCAGAATTTATCACTGCAATAACCTATCTTTCTGAAAGTTTGTATATACTCAGCGCCTTGAGTACCTTGTTTGGTAGATACGTGCGCTATATAAGACTTCGATATATATATAAATGTAGCCCGGACCTAAATGTAGCCCGGACCTAACTGAGCCCGAGCTTTAAAGGTAGCCCGGACCTAAATGTAGCCCGAGCCCTAAATGTAGCCCGAGCCCTAAATGTAGCCCGAGCCCTAAATGTAGCCCGGACCTAAATGTAGCCCGAGCCCTAAATGTAGCCCGGACCTAAATGAAGCCCCAAACGTGCCGCACATACGTATGTAAGGAAGTGACAAGAGGAATTTGGATCGAACCTATATCTCAACCTCAACGTGTTAGGATGGTGGTATCACGTAGATAGGAGATAACCCTGTGATTAGGGTTGGCTGTGATTCTTATTAATAATAATAATAATAATAATAATAATAATAATAATAATAATAATAATAATAATAATAATAATAATAATAATAATAATAATAATAATAATAATAATAATAATAATAATAATAATAATAATAATAATAATAATAATAATAATAATAATAATAATAATAATAATAATAATAATAATAATAATAATAATAATAATAATAATAATAATAATAATAATAATAATAATAATAATAATAATAATAATAATAATAATAATAATCATAATAATAATAATAATAATAATAATAATAATAAATGAGATCTTTCTTTTGCATGCTGTGATAAAATGAAATAATAATAATAAACATTTCTATGGCGCTCCCACAATTAACACAGCGCCTCACAGGAAAAAACAAAATAACATAAGTAGAAAACAAACCAAAAGAAATTACAAGAGGCTCTCAGAATTTGGATAAAGAGACAAGAAACCACATCAGCTTTCCAATATTGAACTGCTTAGAAAACATTTGCGGGTGGAAAAGGTTGTCATGTTATATTTTCAAACGAAGTCTATAATTAGCTTGGGGGTTTGCGAACTAAGCACAGTCCTATCGTGCAAGTCCATGACTTTCGGCAATTGTACTCACATTTCTTATTATACATTATTCTGATCTTTGCTTTTGGTTGGTGAACTCAAGCGGGGCTCTTATTTCATTGCTTAGAAAATTAATATGTGTTTACCGACGGACCACATCGCTGGCAATCGATGAACCTTCAACTAAAAGACTGAAACCAAATCTTGAACCGCCCCCTAAAATTTATACATTAGTCAATCACGATGCACACACAGCGGCATGATACGATGTTTGCCGTGACTGGTCCTGAGAGTGGAGCCCTATCAACGGGAGGGAAACGGAACTGCAGCCTGTGGCCAAATACTCGTGGCAACAAGTCGGCTAATACTCAGCAATGATATAAGCCGGAAGGTGAGCTTCTTCCCAATTGGCGTTGCGTGACAGATGAATCTTGTATTAGGCCACAAGGCAACCAACCGGTTATTGGGTCGAATTGGGAAGGGCGTAGGAAAATGTGGTGGGAAATGCTCATATCAAACCAAAAACATATAGACTATAAGCTTACTCCCCCCCAAAAAAAAAAAAAAAAAATTAATAAATAAACCCCATATAATAATAAATAGTTTGCCCTTACAAACCAGTACATGTACATGTAAATCTCAGACAAATTGTGCTACCGCAAGTAATTCAATCACGAGATTTCTTCATCTTGCCCTGGAACCAATATTTGAGTTTTCTAGAGAAATTACATTTTTATGACAATTTGAACGAATCTGGATGTGTAGAATCTCTGAGGATGAATTGAATTGGTTAACTCACAAGCATAATGATTTCCTATACTGTAACCTGTGGTGCCTGATGTTATCTTGCTTCCATACTGTCATGTTAACCGCAGGATGTCGTTCACAAATAATAAAACAGTTAACGTGTTTGTTATGTAGTTAGTCTCAGTATTAAGACATTATCAGTGACGTCCCTGTCCATCCTTTGGTTACGCAACAATAGATACATGAAGAGATTGAGACAAACAATTAAATAAGTGAACACAATTTGAGTCTTCTGGACTTCCCAATGAGGATCAATAATCGATGCACACGTATCCCCTCTAAATAAAGGTAATATTGCGCAATTAGCAATGTTAATAATTCCCTTCAATTATTTCTTCTTAATGGAAGTGGCATTGTTTTGTTTTGAAATGCTGATCATTGTAGAAGCTAAGACTCCTACATTGACCCTATGCTCCGGGGCTGCGTAAAATAAACGTATCTGCTCTCATTAAATTCAACTTAGGGGAATCCTGCTGGGTATAGAGAGACGTAAAGTATTGTGGTAACTCGTAATAGACAAGACAGAAGAGAAGAAAGATCGAGTCAGACAGTGAGATTGGATTCTTACAGAACACCAACAAATAAATACAACCAACCTTTAAATGATGGCCCACCTCCCTCCTTGAAGAACATCGTAACATCTGCCATTGACACTTAAAGGCGACGAGAAGCCTCTAGTGAACAAGTTCATACAGAAAATGTCATAAAGCAGCTTTATGGGTTGGGATTTACTGACACGAAAATGTGTCTGGCCTAGTGTTATCACAGAATACGTTTCAATTCACTAATAAAACATCTTTTTCACGGGTAGGATTTGAAGCTTTGAGTTTGTTGCGGTTCTGAAAATAATTGGTGGGGTTACAACTCGACGGTTCGATAAGTAGGCTCTGGTTGTCTTCAGGAGAAAGCCTGACATCAGCGGGACAATTGTAGAAATAAAGCCGGTTAATGTGAAAAGTACGACACTTTAAAAGCCATTTGACACTTTCGGTCAGTATTGTCCAAGGCCCACACTTCGTGTATCACAACTTATAAAATAACAAACCTGTAAGAATTTATGCTCAATCGGTCATCGGAGTCGGGAGAAAATAAAGGGCAAACCCACCCTTGTTTCCGCGCGTTTCGCCGTGTCATGAAATGTGTTTAAAATAAATCCGTTGATACTGTTCTAATGTTTTCTCAAAAACTAAAGCATTTCATGGAACAATGTTTCAAGAGAAAGCTTTCACCATTACCTTCTGTAAACCCTGTAAGTTATTTGTAAATCTGTGAACTTTTAATTATTTTTCTGTACCGAAAGTGTCCAATGGCTTTAAACAATTCATGAAGTCGGGACGTATTACCATGGAGGAATTCGTTTACATGGACTCGCAATTATACATTCCACTAAAGCACAATGGCCACCATTTTGAATTTAAGAAAACACCCATACCCTAATTAATATATTCAGTAAAAAACCATTCATAATTCCAAAAGTTTTTGCTTCTTTCAATAATTAATTCTAGCTGTATTTGAAGTATAGTGGGAACCATTTCTCTAACACGACAACGACCATCTGTACATGCACTGACATCAACAAACCGCAAGGAACACATGAGGCAAAGGATATTCGACACGCTGCAGGTCAAATTAACTCGAAAATTACCCTTATTCGCTCAGCAGCAGTGAATAAGAGTGAATGGCTCAGAAATCGCTGGTACTCTGGCAACCCATCGCAGAGGCGAATGAGCTAGGAATTATTATGTACGACACGTGGCAGGTCTTGCTTCCTTTGTCTTTGTTTAATCTTGATTCAGCCAATAGGAGGCAATGTGATACAGACATCTACCAAATTTATTTATTATATCTCATTTATTTCTTTGCCGCGCTGTGGGTTGAATGATTCCACTCACAATGAGCTTAGCTTTCAAGGTTTAGACAGTGACAACATTTAAACGATATTTTTTTGTTTCTAATCCCAAACTTTCTTTAACCTGACTGGCGATTCTCAACATCCTTACGTTCATCTGCCAAACAATTAACGAAAACTACGGGGGGGGGGGGGGGGGGGTAAGGGCAACAATTGAAACAATTGCTTGAATTTGGTCTTTATTTTCAACAAGTTTCCAACTCCGCGCTTTGTTGTGCACGTGTACTTAAAAACTACTCATGAAAACGAAACCCTAGATTGGGCATTTTTGTCAATCGAAATTTCACAATATTACGGAAAAGAAAACCACTAAACTTCACATTAATGGGCAATTCCTTGTCCAGTCGCATTACACTTTTCTTTGTCATTTCTTGATCTTGGTGCTAGTAGTTCTATGTGAGATATTATTTCCACTAAGTTTATAGACTGATTTGTAGGCCTACTTGACACCCAAGGCTTTGAAGTGATGATATTATAAATGTTGTGGGCTTTGTGCTCTGGATGTTATAGCTTTGTAAAAAGCGCATTACACAAAAAGTATACATGGACAAAATACACTAGTCACAATTCAAAAGTTTTCTCAAACTAAAAAACGTTCGAAAGTTTTACTACATGCAACACACAACTCTTATGAGTATCAAACAGGATACTTATAAATAGTCAGCAACTTGAACTTTTAGGTATACATTGCAAAACCATGGTCAGTCGCATTATACGGTCAGTCACATTACAGTTTTACAGGCAATTTAGCCAATCATACATAGAGCCCAAGCTGAGTTCTTATTTGGCAAAATTTGGTTCATTCCTTGTCAATTAATTGGTTTCATATGTTAGCTATAACTTCCAAGTGGAAAGAAAGTTGTGACAAAAATGTGATTTTTTGGTGTAATGTCCATGTTTGCTTGGAATTGCCCTAATTGTAGAGTAGTGACTAAAGTACAAGATAAACCAGATTCAGTAATAACTTTGTTAAGATTCAATTCCTGCTTTATTATATATTCAAGAAGGAAAAGAGCCTTAGATGAATTTCGAAGGTGGGAAACTGGAGGGAGTGTTTATTGAGTCTAGTCGCAAAACAGTGTAAGTATAATAAGTATAATAAGTATAATCATGAACATGGGTGAGGATGGGGAGCCTATTGGAGACTGAGGGTAGCTATGATCCAAGTTAAATGATGGGTGCTTTGGATATAGAACATCCATTAGTGAGGAGTTAACCTGGGCAATGTAGGTTTTCTAAAACAACATTTAACATCGCACAACAAAATCACTAAAAAGTCTTAAAAACTTCCCCAAAACGTAGACCAGCTCGTAGCAGAAGCAAAGCAATTTAACAAATGACGGCAAGTAGGCAATATATCTAAACCTGAACAGAAATAAAAACAGAAAACGAGACCCACCCTCTCTATGAAAAAAAAGTAGAGGTTTGTGTAAAACTCACATCGTGACGAGTAAACTAAAACCCCACAGTAACTAAAAACTGGTAGTATTATAGTACAGTTATACAGAAAACAGAGCAGAAATTAGTTTGTCCTTGCTGAAACAATAATGGTCTTTTCATCTTGCGTTCACATCCGTCACTCAGTGATGCTCGAGGTGCTTCAACATTCAGCTTGCAAGGTTTGTGGGACTACGTTTGAATTATGAGAGCTACTCCGTTATAGCACCATGTAATTATTTGCAAGGTGCTGTGCCGCAATGCGGCCAATCAAACCAAGAACACAGTGGCGAATCCCTTCTACTTACTGTAAGTGCACTGGGGTCTTTTACGTGCGGTACACAACACACGGAACCAACGGCTTTACGTCCCATCCGATGGACGAAGCAATGGTTAAGTATATTGCTTAAAGATGAAAGTGTCACGCCTCAAACCCACACTCTGCTGACCGGAGACACCAGAGCTCGAATCCGGTGCTCTTAACCACTGGGCCACGATACGCCAAACACGGCTTAAGGAACAACGAACACCATTTTGCGGCGAGGAAACCTTTTGATTTTTATAACAGAAACCACGTGTCACTTATACAAGAACTTGAACGAAATAGACGGAAAGTTCCGCCTTTTGAAATAGTCTACGAAGCTCGTGACTTAATGAGATACACAAACCCGTAATTGTGTCATATTAGGCCTAATAGAATTGGTTTGTTAATCTTTGTTTCCCCCATTGAGCTGTATTTAACTTTTATTTTTCACCATTCACCTATTACCTTCGCCAATAGCAAAATGATGTAATTATCATTTAGTTTTGATTGTTAACTTCCAGAATAGAGCTTTCAAAACAGGTCTGCTTAAACACACAACAACTTCACACGTAATGCCTAAAAAAAAATTAAAAAAGCGAAAAGAGAAAGCGGAAACCATTCGTCGTGTACAATTGGGACACTGTGACGTCAGAGGTCTCAAAGAAGGCGTTTTACTCAAGCATTGAGTTCCGGAATGAAATGAAGATTATCTCTCGATACAGTTGGATAAAAACCCGCCAAGCTGCAATGTAGACCTCTTCCCCCTGTGTATCAAACAATATCGCTTGCAAAGTGACATGTTGTTGTAACATTTTTAAATCTCATTGTTAAGTGTTAACAAATATTGAACAAACTCAGCTGAAAAATATTTCCCCCATTAAATATTGATACAGGGGTTGTACATAAGGTGCTATGTTTCACTTATAGCACGCGCAGATGTTTTAATAGTGTTGATCCCAGAAGAATACAGGAGATTTAAATCAATTGTAATTTCCCTGAGATCTTCCGACTCCAGAAAAGATCTGACTTGGGAAGGATCTGGATTGAAGATGACACATCTTGGAGGCTGTCATTTTTTTTTGAAAATAAGAAGACAAAGAAATTTAAATACAAAAAGTTGGAGAGCGAAACACTCTCCGTAACAAATGCAATTGGAATTATTTGTGAGATATCAATATATGGTAAACAATTATCGTTTGCGGCATTTTGCACTAGATGGGCTGTAGAATCCGATTTCTTAATTTGACTACGATTCGAAGCTCGCAACTCCATGGTGTCTTCTTATAGAATCCGATTCCTTAACTTGACTACGATTCGAAGCTCGCAACTCCATGGTGTCTTCTTATAGAATCCGATTCCTTAACTTGACTACGATTCGAAGCTCGCAACTCCATGGCGTCTTCTTGTAGAATCCGATTCCTTAACTTGACTACGATTCGAAGCTCGCAACTCCATGGTGTCTTCTTGTAGAATCCGATTCCTTAACTTGACTACGATTCGAAGCTCGCAACTCCATGGTGTCTTCTTGTAGAATCCGATTCCTTAACTTGACTACGATTCGAAGCTCACAACTCCATGGTGTCTTCTTATGACATTGGTTGCTTTTGTGTGGGTAGGTTCCATTAGTATAAGGGGGGGGGGGGACGTTGATGTGGAGTGTCATCACTCGATTACACCCATGTGAGTTTATTCCATTGGAAATCTCGGTTAACAAAATGAGGATGATTTGTGGCTACATTAGGGTACATACATCGTTTGTTTTAAGCAATGATGAAAGATCACAGTAGTATTGGGTCATTAATGATAGGAACTAAATTTTATATGAAGCGTTGACTATTCCTGGCTCTTAGACGTGCCGAACTAATTACGCGCACGGGTCGACACGTAGACTTCTTTAAAGCCATTGGACCCTTTCGGTAAACAGTGTTGTCCAAGGCCCACACTTTGTGTACCACAATTTCTATATCAAATAACAAAACTGTGAAAATTTAGGCTCAATCGGTCATAGGAGTCGGGAGAAAACAACGGAAAAACCCACCCTTGTTTCCGCGCGTTTCGCCGTGTCATGACATGTGTTTAAAATAAATCCGTAATTCTCGTTAGAATTTTTATTGTTTTGCTTTTTTTTCAAAAAGTAAAGCATTTCATGGATGATATTTCAAGAGAAGTCTTTCACCATTGCCTTCTGTAAAACCCTGTAAGTTATTTGTAAATCTGTGAATTTCTTTTTTTTCTGAACCGAAAGGGTCCAATGGCTTTAAACAGCGTCATTATACACCCTTCCGTACACGCATCTAACAACAATCGCAACTTCAAGAATGAAAGATTGCGTCACTGACACCACCCCCCCCCCCCCGCCACACAAACACACACCCTCCCACCCCCATCCAAACCCACGGCTGAATATTAGAATCGGGAAGCACTGGTGCGGGTTTGCTGTGATTGGTCAACCGCTCATCTTCAACACGCAATATAAGCTTAACGACAGCACCCCGTCTTTTTATTTGAGCAGCGCTGATTAGTTGGTGACACTACGGGAACGGAAGAAACATACTGCCCGTTAAACGTTACGTAGATAGCAGGAATTACGTCAAGGTAAATACCACATTTGTTTTTCAAATTGTATTGTGAATTTTGCTTTTTCCTGGTTAAAATGACTTTGATTCAGCAAACAATTTTGATAACTTGTATTTATTAATGATGATACCACATTAGATGAAACATTAGTCCATATTGGGAATTTGCCGCTGCCGCTAAATTTATTTTATCAGAAAACCTCAGTCTTAATCCAAAGATGAAAAACCTGCGCATACATTTTAAATTCTTCTGAGTATCTTTTTATTCTAAATAAACAGAGAGGTAATCTGTATAGCAAACAATATTACCGAATAAAAGATAACATTATTTAAAAAACTAAAATATGACATGTTTTATTATGTCTGGAAGTCAACAATAGTTTGATATACATGACAATTGAAATAAACATACTTACACCAAACAAAAACTGAGCAAGACCTAGCTTTTAAAATTACTTTAAGGAGTATGCTAAATAATAATTAATCGCAAGCTGGATAAGCTAATTGAATGTTGGAAGGGACTTCGGTCGGTTAACCAAATCGGATTGTTATTATGATAATATCATAGTTAACATTAACAAATTGTACTACGACAGACCACTTTAAAAATTGAAATTCCAAGAGCACACGTAATGATATGATGTCAAACATAATTTTATTTGGTTCTCTGTGGGCTGTATACGGGCCTCATCTGCTTTGTGCAATTTAATTAGATCCTATAATAAATGGAGTTTTATAATGTAGTTACTCAATACAGCGTTTATGTTGGCTAATCAATGCCCTCTATTATAAAACTATATCAGTCTTTGGAAATGGGTTTAGAGTCGTCATTCTCATGGAGATAATTTACAAAGCTGAATTAAGACAGCTTTTTAGATTCATGAAACATCTGAAATGCCCTTGGTAGTTAATGACACTGGACACTATTGGTAATAGTCAAAGACCAGCTTTCTCACTTGGTGTATCTCAACATATGCATACAATAACAAACCAGTGAAAATGTGAGCTCAATCGGTCATCAAAGTTGCGAGATAATAATGAAAGAAAAAACACCCTTATCACACAAAGTTGTGTGCTTTCAGATGCTTGATTTCGAGACCTAAAATTCTAAACTTGAGGTCTCGAAATAAAATTCGTGGAAAAAAAAACTTCTCTCTCAAAAACTACATTACTTCAGAGGGAGCCGTTTCTCACAATGTTTTATACCATCAACTTCTCCCCATTACTCTTAACCAAGTGAAGTTTTATGCCGACACTTGTTTTTAGTAGTTACCAATAGTGTCCACTACTTTTAATCAGCCGTACGAATAATGCTATGGCTTATGCTGATGTCACTTCACAAAATATGTGTGCCATATCTAGAATATTCGGCATTATAGTGTCCTAGTGATGCTGGGATGATATCCTTATAGACCTGAAGTACAGTTACATAATGGAGACATATAGAGGTTTGATGCACCCCTATAGGTGTGTGATAAAGCGCTATTTGACCAGTCAGTATCAAAAGATCACTAAAAGTGACTTTAAAAAACCTTATGACTCGTAAACATTTGGATGATATGACTCAATACCAAGCACTGTACATCAATCGCAAATTTGAAAATTAAGTTACTATTAATACAAATCACAAAAAAAAAAATCTGTTCATTGTGTGGTGCGATACTTCATCACATCACATCACATCACATCTCGCATTATTAAGTACAATAAGACACAGCTACAACTCGTACTTAGCATGCCTGCTGATGTTGCCATGCCAACTGCGGGATCGAAATATTCAAAAGGCACAAACCAAAATAAAACAATATAAAACAAAAACGAATGATTTTTTCAACCCTAATGCAGACTGAACATATATTAAACGTTATTCTCTTTTCTGTTGATAATAATTTCAACCATGGAGTGAATTGGCTGGGTCCTAATTGTCTCTTTCTTTGCTGAGGTGTCAGATTGGTTCAAGAGCGTTGACAATAAATTACCCCTCGTATAAAGGAACATTGCAACTCGTCTATACACAAAACAGTGTCAAGCGTGACAGACTTGGCACTATCTTCATTCATGTGAAACGTCTCAGTGTTTCAGAGTAGTGTCGTAGTCACATTAGACATCTGGATTATGGGAAAACAATCCATCTATGAAAATAAATAATCCCCGGTCGACCCATTTTTTTTTTGGTAATTAATTTCACTTCAAAATCTACTTTTGTTGCCTTAGAGGAAAGAAATACTTGTAGTGTATTACGCAAACCATTAATCGAAACATTGTCACTTCACGTTTTAGATTGTAATCTACAGACACATAATTGACGGTTATACTTGCGCCTAACAGTCATAACCCCAGTGCTCGCAGACGGAGGAACCTCATCACATAAATCATATATTTTAATGCAGTCAATAATTAATAGGACTAACCAAACCTTGAAAAAATATGCTTAGACTTTTTATCGTCTTTCAGATATTTTGCAGGGACACTTATTGGGTCAGAGACGTGACAATATTTTATGCTGACTGTAACAATTGTTTAGTGGATTATTAAATGAGTAAAACTTACGTTATCAAAATATGCATACGGTAGAATTTCTTGTCTGGACAGATGTTAAATGGATTCCTACAGCAAGGACTTTGCTCAATGATGAATCATTCCTAAACTAGAATCATCACAATGGCTCAGTGGTTTATTTCACTGCCTTTAATTGCTACATTATGGAACTCGGTTCCTATCCCACTTGAACCCAGAGCCATGTCTGGGTGATTGTGTGTTCGGTCCATTCCTGATTCCGTGAGCTTTCCCTGTTGGCGCTTTCCTCCCACACATACCGAGCATTTCTTCTCACTTCCTATTCACAATGTTATTAGCGCTAATTGTGTTGTTGGATGTATGATAAATAAATACATCTACGTCAATGTCCCATGCTTAATCAATGAAATTGTCATAAAAACCAGGCGTCACTGGAGCGCGGATCTAGTGGATAAGAAAGTACACGGAGTAATTTGGGAGGTTTTTAAGCCGGATGTTTGAATACCCCGGTCCATACCCCAACTAAACTTATGCTTTTATTAGACCCATCTTCCTCCAGCTGCGTCTCCAAAACACTCCAAACAGAATTTGTGTTTCTGGCAGCAATGGTCGATTCGCAAGTCGCCCAAGAGGTATTGAAGAGTCGCTTTATTGGAAAACTGTCATCAGGATCATTAACGCTTACAGTGTCATGTCTGGGATAACAACTTGTTTGAAAAACGTGACTTCTGTTCAAATGTTTGATGTGTTTGCCTACATCTAAAGTTATTACTGTAGAAGATCGCAGTTGTCTGTTTCAATTACTAGCCATGGCTTCCTGTTTAAAGGTTTAGTTTCTTCGAGTTTCGACTGGATATGCGTATAGACCTCAAGAATCAACCATGCTATTACTTTTCATCACGGTTTTATATCCTTATTTTCTTTTGAAAGTTTTAATCGAACAAGTCAAACCCCCAATAACCCGTGCATATGCAGTTAAAAACCCGTAGTGAACGATCACACATCGATATATGGGGAGCGTGCATGTAGAGCGGAAAAAACTCTGCAATGGTTAACAAACTATCACCTTTAAATGGTTCCATTAAATACACGATGCTTTGTGAACGTAAAAGACAGAAATATGTTATATAAGAAATTAAAAGAAAATAACAAAACACCACACACAGACAGAAACACCCTGTTAATATAGTGAAGCCAACATTGCCTATTAGGCCTATATATTGATCTATCAACTATCATACTGCTATACCTAAATTAGGTTGGTCAAACTAATGATGATGTTCTTTGATTCTCGTAATGTGAATTATTATTGTGCCGTGTTTAAATAATCTTCTTAATTACTTTTTATCCGTAAAACTTTTTTCTTTGTACATGTGATTGGGGGAATGCTTAGTTTACCTCTTTGTGAGTGGTTTAAGTATGCATATTAGATAGTTAAAAAAAAACCGGTTCTTTACTTTCGTTGCGGGTATCGCATGAGACAAAATATGAAAGCGCTTGTCTCATTGGGACACTATCAATATAATCATGACACTTTAGCTAATGAGTAAAACCCAAAGCTGTGACAGGTTTGCTTTAGACTCTTCGCAAAGAACACGTATACATTCTGATGACAATATCATTCATGTTTATCTTATCAAAGTTCGGTACAAGACAACATGTTCACACTGTAATTGCATTCAATTCACTGTAACCAAAGAACACGATTCGTGAATGTTTCAGTTCAATTTTTAAGGCAAACCCTTTTTCCGTTGAACATAGGCTTGCATCCTTCATTCGCACCAACTTTGTTGCACGGTACTCTAATACAGAGAGTTTGTCCTAACACATCTCACACAATCCTTCCGGCTTGTTTACCAAGTGTACACATAGATTGATTGTGTTGAAAGTTGTTTGTCTATCTGTCCGTCCTCCGGACTACATTGCTTCAATCTATTGCAAAGGGATCTTCCTTTTTCTAAATCTCTCAAATCTAACCTGTGCATGTAACACCACGTATTCCATTTGCCACTTCGTGTAAACTCAATTGGTTCAGTGGTCTTGGCTTACAGTTCGTTGTCTTGCGTATTCATCGCGTGTGATTTTTATTTTCTTACTGATAATAGATTTCCTTATTGTATTAGCTGTGGAATATTTCTTGTATGACTTTCCTTTTTTTGATGAATTGAATTTTGTTCCTTTTAAGATTAATTTCTTGGAACTTGTCCTAAACTGTGACTCTCTTCTGTATTTCTCTGGAATATTTTTTTGCGACGCCTGCCGTCGATTTCACAAAACTCTTCCTAACTTAAAAGATTTGGGTTCTTTTTCAAAATGCCATAGATTTACATTAAACTTTACAGGGTTTGAAGAAAATGATAGTGGAAAGCTTCCCTTCAAATATTACTTACTGAGGTGCTGTAGTTTTTGAGAATTGAGTAAAACAATATAATGAAAATACGTTTGTAAATGCTTAAAATATAATTTTGGTCTCATGAGACGAAAATTATTTTCATGACATTGTATTACTCATTTCTCAAAAACTACAGCACCTCAGCAAGTAGTATTTTCAGGGAAGCTTTCTACTATCATTATCTTCAAACTGTGTAAGTTTTTTTGTCCTACTAAAAGCGCATACACCCTTTAAGACTAATCTTAGGACTCAGGACGAGCCCAACCATGCACTGTAGCATGCAGACCTTAAGATTAATCCTCAGTTATAACTCGTCCTAACTCGAGATAAGACGAGTCCTAACTCTTTGTGAAATCGACCCCATCTTTTTCGGTTATTGGTATATACCCCAAAATCCAAATCTGTATCCAGTGAGAGTCTAACTCTGTGGTGCACTGGTCAAAAAAGCACAAATCCTACTTTACAAAACGGATGCAAAATATATCAGTTTCGATCAAAGTGTGGTACTCTCAACTATAGGCATATCCTTTTTTTTTTTTTTTTTAGGAAAACAGCCTTAAAAAATATACAATAAATGGTGGTTTAAATTGGCGTGTCAGTGATGATGACAATTAATGAAAATTTTTATAAATTAATAATGTAAAAACGAACCCAATAATCGTTTACATCTTTTAACACAAAATTACATACAACTACACCAATGGCACATTATTCAGCAATTTCCCGCTAGCCTCGGTTAGGGTTATACGGTTGGAGGTCAAGGACTCTTATTGGACTCTATTTGAGTCCCCCGGCGTTAGAATGTCTATATTATTGGACTCTATTTGAGTCCCCCCGGCGTTAGAATGTCTATATTATTGGACTCTATTTGAGTCCTTCCACGTTTTGACTTGAGTAATAATCACAACATCTGGCTACGTTCACGATGCGACATCCGTGGTAAGGACGCTGAACGATTGCCTACACGAAGTGTACACACACATTTCAATATTAGTGCTATCAAGACTGTCTTGGCAATCCTAAAATCATTATAGTGTTCCTAGATACTCCACAGTTGACGTTGATCCACTCTGAGAGAAAAAAATACCGCCACAATTCTTACACGGTTTACTTGTGTAATTCTAGGGTCACTTTGAAATAGCGGGGATAGAAAATAGTAAACAAGTCCTTTTTTATTTTGAAATGCAAGATTATTCGGCAGAGAAACTTTGGTTTTATTTAAATGTTGAACGAATATCTGCCAAACGACACAGCACCAAAAAGATCATTACACGAAAGCACGATCCTGAAATGCAAACAATGCAAAGTCATCTCAACTGAAGGGTTTCAATTAAGAAATATGATTGAAAACCGCAGTCTTTGTTCCTCAAAGAAAGTAGAGACGACAGTGACCTTCGAGTGGAAGTAAAGAAACATCATAAAATAGCGATCTACGTCAATAAGTAATGGTACGTGAACTGTGAAGTATACAGAGATTGAAGTGATAATTAGGTACCACATAGTCTGTACATTTACTGATGGGCGGGACACATCCGGGACCGTTTGGGGGGCCTTTCATGTTACTGAGATCCGTCCATATTGCAGTAATCTAACAGAAATGGTCCATGCCTTAATTTACATAACACTTTATTATCCCACATGATCTTTGGATGAAATTCACGAAAACACCGAGAATTGAGAATTCACACAAATACTGGGAGGCGTTCCTGGAGGTAAAACGTGAATTAAACTGCTCTCTGGGGAATCAGTTTTACGTGGAGACATTTAGTTCTTATCAAGGAAAAGAAAATAATCTTCGCTAGTACAACTACAAATAATTGATGAAATGGCAACCCAGAAACGAAATCCATTATATTGTCAAATTGTTGTTGAAATTTTGTTGGCTGATGCATCCCGGCAAATCGAAATCCGTTTTAGCCGGACAACATTTTTTTTTTGGACGGTTGTTATTTAATATCCGTCAATCCACTTAAAATCAGACTTATTGCGTCCTGCAGAAATGCACGTTAAAAAGATTTGTTTCGAATCTTTCTAAAGTAATATCGAAAGATATACGAATCAGTAGCAACAGAAAGTAGTTCAGGCCCTCAACCACTTTTGGTGTGTGCCTGAAATCCATTTTTAGTCACGCTGGAAACTGTCTGTACTAATAGAATACTCTCTAAAAGTCTTCCCATCCGCACAAGCAGGTTAACTATTGATATTTCCCTGCAGTGCATTTGGTTTCAAATTGAGCTTGTTTTCACGCATAATCGAATAAAACAAGCAATAATACTGAAGCCATTAGGGAGACTCAGTTATTATCAACTCTAAGATGGCTGCTCTATATACCCCTTTAAAAGCTTTTTCTTTAAAAGACAACCTGCCTTGATGGTTAGATGAGTTTATGCCGTCCTTTTCAAGACCTTGCCAAGTTATCGGACAGATTTGTAATGCCTTTGCAGTTTGGAGCCAAAATCAATGCTTGATTATTTCCCAGTTAATGTAGATTTGCAGATACTTCCGTCAACTATGATTAAAGATTATGAACATTGACAAAAAATGTGCACTTTGCAAACACATGTTAAACAATTCATTTAGTTATACATGTATACAAATTGAACAAACAGGTATTGGAAATAATTCTGTGACCGCGGAAGTTTCATTGCTGAAACGAATTTTGTGTCTGTTTAAAGAACGATTGATTCATTCTTTAATATCACATATCGATCAGTAAAACATTCAATAGTAAAGATGTGTCGTTATCTCGACATCTAAAAGTAGAATCCCATTGAAAAATAAAATACTTTTGCATAAAAAACTCTGAAATATCTGTGTCTACAAATTATTCTTAGCGTAGGGCAAACTAATATTATTCATAAATTTGCTACGAGCGGTTATCTCGGCCCGTACGAGTTAAACATTTTCCAAAAATGGCACATCGCTCGAAAGGGTAAAGGTAAAAAAGTTCACCAACTAAAGTAACAAATTTGACCAACTAAAGATTGAAGTTAGATGACAACATTTATAGTATAAATAACGTTACATAATTTATCTCACGACAGGTTCCCGTCAAAACATTTATGTCGTCCGCTACCTTGACAAGAAGTACCATTAAAGAGCTTGACTTTCTCTTTTAACAATCCAAAGTCTAGACCAGATTCCCAAAAGGGCCATATGTAGTTAAGGAGATGAGCGCCATTTTTGAGTACAAGTTGGAAACATACCTAATTTACCTAATTTGTGGATGCTGATTCCAAGATGATGGAAACCAAGGCTAATTTTGAGCCCTTCTCCCTCAAAAATCACATTTAAAACAGCACAGAAAAGCTAGCAGACGACAGTACTTTAAGCGTAAAATATAGTCAGGTTATGCTGTAGTGCATTTACTTTCGTGGTATAAAGTGTGTTTAACAAATCTCGATCACAAAACTGCACTGACAGAGGACCCAATAAGCAATTCCAAGTTTTTTTGAAAGTATTTGAGTTTGTGGTGTTTACTTCAGGTACTCATTTGTAGTGTGAATCAATTGTTCATTGGTCCCGTTTGTTGAACAGGTTAATGAATTTTGAAGGATTTTAAAGGCAGTGGACACTATTGGTAATTGTCAAAGACTAGCCTTTACAGTTGGTGTATCTCAACATGCATAAAATAACAAAACTAAAATTTGAGCTCAATCGGTCTTCGAACTTGCGAGATAAAAATGAAAGAAAAAACACCCATGTCACACGAAGTTGTGTGCGCTTAGATGGTTGATTTCGAGACCTCAAGTTCTAAATCTGAGGTCTCGAAATCAAATTCGTGGAAAATTACTTCTTTCCCCAAAACTATGGCACTTCAGAGGGAGCCGTTTCTCACAATGTTTTATACCATCAACCTCTCCCCATTACTATGGAAAATATTAACATCAAAATAAAACTTCATAGTCATTTGTCAAGTCAATGGCAATAGTCATTGGTAGGCCTACGCATTGTTGAATTTAATTTAGTTGTTCATGGTTAATTAATTCCCCCTTCACATTTGCATTGTAAAATGTCGACGCTAATGATGATGAAATAAGTAGTTCTTGCCCAACAAAACGCTCATTTGTAAATACAAATGAAACAATGTCTTGCATCATGATGATACTGTCAACACAAAATGCCTCAGTTATTAATCAATATGAGCATTGAGCCAGATAAAAGCTTTGAAGAGCTATCGTGCTCATCAGAACACTCTCATCTGCTCACAACCGGACTTTCTCCTTTATTGCTCCGCGAATATGGAACAACCTCCCAGTACGCATCAGAAATTGTAACTCTTTGCCTTTATTTAAGAAATCTCTCAAAACTCACTTGTATCAGATGTAATTTGTTGTATTTATAGGTCCATTGGTCTTGCTCTTTCCAGCGCTTTGATCTTGATGTAAAGGCGCTTTATAAATATTTAGTTGTATTGTATGTATGTAGTTTCAGTTTAAAAACAAAATAATCGCCTTAAAAAGTGCCGCTCGAAGTTGGTTATTTTTTAAAAGTCTAGACTAGATAAAAGTAAGAAATAAAGAGAAGATTCAGTGGACACTATTAGTAATTATCAAAGACTAACCTTCACAGTTGGTGTATCTCAACATATGCACAAAATGACAAACCTGTGAAAATTTGAGATCAATCGGTCGTCTAACTTGCGAGATAATAATGAAAGAAAAAAATACCCTTGTCACACAAAGTTGTGTGCGTTTGGATGGTTGATTTCGAGACCTCAAGTTCTAAATCTGAGGTCTCGAAATCAAATTCGTGGAAAATTACTTCTTTCTCGTAAACTATGGCACTTCAGAGGGAGCCATTTCTCACAATGTTTTATACCATCAACCTCTCCCCAATACTTATCACCACGAAAGGTTTTATGCTAATAATTATTTTGAGTAATTACCAATAGTGTACACTGCCTTTAAGCCGAGTCCCAAACAAGGGTCATATTCCCAATGGACAAGTCTCAAGTTGAAGTCTTGATTAAATCTAATCAAATGTATAAAATATATCTAAATGCAATTGATCGTTATGTATTATATGATATTTATGATAAAACAGAAGAGTCAAATAAACTTGAAAATATCACAGTATAGACAATGTAGGCCCTACATGTCTTTTTCCCGACAATTTGATAGGGCGCTAAAAAGAAAATATTATTAACTCTGAAAAACATACAAAAGCAGCTTTTTCCTGCTGTTCACAATACTAATAGGTTTTCTCGGTCAATTTCGGCAAATGAGCAGTTAATTTAACCATCAAGCTATTCTATTTCGCGCGAAATCGAATGCTACTGAAAACGGTAATTCGATTTCGTTTTATGATTAGTCAAATGTATTGTTGCATCATTCGATTTAACAAAATAATCATTCAATTTAAGAAATCATCAAAGCAGCATTCAAATTCTCAGACGCTTCTTGAGGCGTGTGTGTCACGAAAAAGAATGACGATACGCTAAATTGAACAGAGTTCTAATGGAATTTGACTCGATTCTAAACGAAATTTAATGGCCAAATTCTGAATTTGAAACGCAGTAACAACTGGATAGGCAAACTGCTTTAATTCGAACGCATGAAAATGAAATTGACTGCTCATTTGCCGAATTTGACCGAGAAAACCTATAATATAGGTTTTCTCGGTCAACTTCGGCAAATAGGTTTTCTCGGTCAAATTCGGCAAACAAGCAGCCAATTTAATTTTCATGCGTTCGAATTAAAGCTAGTTTGCCTCTCCGGTTTTTACTGCGTTTCAAATTCAGAATTCGGTCAATCAATTTCGTTTTGAGGCATTCAAGTTCCTAGCACACTCATTCTTTTTCATGACACACAATCATCATTCAATTTAGCAAAGCTGGTTCGACTAGAGATTTTGCTGATTTAATCAATTTCAATTTCGTAAAGAGGCAATCAATTTCGCTCACCGAGGATTCAAATAAGTACGACTAAAGAAATACGAATAAACAGATAAACTGTATTAGGCAAACCGTTTCGTACCTTCACTTTTAAATCGAGCGAACCTTATTTTCTTTATTTTATGTTTCCAGTAGACTTTACCTTGGGCCCCATAAGGGTTGTTTTCTTCTTTATTTTTTTCGGGAGACCTTCAATGGTTAACTGACCAAGACCTGGCATTTGAATGTGTTTGAATTTTTTAAATTTATTTTTAAATGTTTTTCCCGCAGTTGTTGGTTTTTGTAAATATTCAACAACCATCTGTTGGCGGGCCAGACATCTTGGCATATTATGTTCAAGAGTGCTAACAAATTAACCGCATGCCTTTAACATACGTATAAGGAAATCAAGCGTTTTTAATACTGCACAAATATCAGAATTGACTGCCTCAAAATGAAATTGAATGACTAAACACACGCCTCAAAAACACTCTTGCGAATTTGAATGCAGCTTCGATGAATTGTTAAATTGAATGATTATTTTGTCAAATCGAATGACGTAAAAGTAGATTTGACTAGTCTTAAAACGAAATCGAATTACCCTTTTTTAGTAGCATTCGATTTCGTGCGAAATAGAATAGGCTGGTGGTTAAATTTGCTGCTCATTTTCCGAAATTGACCGAGAAAACCTATATTAAATAAGTCTAAAAAGCATTTTGGATTGTTCCTTGCGTTCCGTGTGGGTTTCCAAGAGACGTTTGGGCAAATATTTTTGTGTACTGGTACTTGGTGTGTGGTTTATGGGTGGACCTATTGTGTACCCTGAAACAGAGCTGTATTTACCAAAAGTGACTGTGGTATATCCACTTACTTCCCTTTACTCGTGTTATGTGCCTGGAAACAAACTATTCTCCTCAAAAGCTAGAAGTATGCAACTAGGTCAAGATGGTGTTACTCAGTAAAAAGAAATTCCATTCACGAAAAAGGGTTCTTCTGCCCAGAATAAATAATGCTATATTGTTTCAAGAGGCTGATCACCAAGCAGATACAGTCTTAATTGATTCACTAGTTGTTACAAGGGGAAAGCGATACCAAATTACGGACATGTAACCTAAGGGAACCACGAGAGTTACGTTTCAGGTACTGTTTGGGTGCTATAAAGTTGTTGTGAATTGGCCGTGTAGCTCGCACCTTACAGGTTCAAGTGCGTCAGGAGATAGGTACTTCAGCATTGCCTAAGTGGAGGACCCCCATTTGAACGAGCTGCGTCAAAGTTCAAGGGTAAGATTGCTGATTAAACGCCCATGAAGACGATAGTACTGGGTTACTAGCGTGATTGATGCACTGCCTGTTTAGGGTCGGCTAGACTTGATTCAAGTCCCAATCCCGTGCCATTCCCAGAAAAATACTGTTTTGAGATGCTCTGCATTCCAAAATCTTTTCTGCATTTTAACGGCGAGCGCGCACTGCATGTACTGTGTATGCTTCGTGTTGTTTTATAGTAAGTTGGGGTAAATGCTTAGGGACCTCACATACGAGAATGGGACTTGAATCAAGTCTAGGGTCGGCCTTACTGGCGATGCGTTGCATTCCAACCAGCAAAACGGCAGTTGCTTCAACCAGAAAAGTTGAATATAAATTCGGCAAATTAGCAGTCAATTTCATTTTCATGTGCCTCTCCAGTTGTTACTGCGTTTCAAATTCAGAATTCGGCCATTCAATTTCGTTTTGAGTCGAGACAAATTCCTTTGGCACTCTGTTCAATTTAGCGTATCAAAATTCGTGTTCAAGACACAAACGCCTCAAGAAGCGTCTGCGAATTTGAACGCTGCTTTGATGGTTTGCTAATGCTACTCTCACACTAGGGATAATATGCTAGCGAATGTGCTTACGAACGGAAATATTTAACAATCGCTCAAACTTCGCAACATTCGCAACAAATTCACTACGTTCACAAGTCATTCTCCACCTCCTTACGAAGATCTGTCACTTTATGCTGCTCTCACACGGCGAATATGCTAGCAAATATGCTATCAGAAGGACAAATTTGACAATCTCTCAAACTTCGCAGCATTCGCCGTGTCTTGGTAACAAATTCGGAATGTTCACAAATTATTCCCCACCTCCTTACGAAGATCGCTCAATTTACAAACCGGTTTGTAATTTCAGCGAATGTTGCGAAGACGGCCATTCGGCGTGATTTTCGTAAGCATTGGTAACATCACCATCGATTTGCGTAAGCATTTGGTAAGCCATTGGTACTGTTGGTAAAGCGTGCATATTATGCGTAAGCATTTGGTAAGCCATTGGTACTGTTGGTAAAGCGTGCATATTATGCGTAAGCATTTGGTAAGCCATTGGTACTGTTGGTAAAGCGTGCATATTATGCGTAAGCATTTGGTAAGCCATTGGTACTGTTGGTAAAGCGTGCATATTATGCGTAAGCATTTGGTAAGCCATTGGTACTCTTGGTAAAGCGTGCATAGTATGCGTAAGATATTGGTAAGGAGAGGTTTAAGGACGACAGAGAACATTAGTCACTGTCAAATCGCAACTTTTTGGCGAATTCATCGCGAATTTCAAACATTTGTATTCGCAAGATATTCGCCTAGTGTGAGAGTAGCATAAATAGAATGATTATTTTGTTAAATCGAATGATGCAACATTATATTTGACTAATCATGAAACGAAATCGAATGACCCTTTTTAGTATAGGTTTTCTCGGTCAATTTCGGAAAATGAGCAGCCAATTTAACCACCAGCCTATTCTATTTCGCACGAAATCAAATGCTTCTGAAAAGGGTCATTCGATTTCATTTTAAGACTAGTCAAATGTACTTTTACGTCATTCAATTTAACAAAATAATTATTCAGTTTAACATCATATCGAAGCTGCATTCAAAGTCGCAAGATTTTTTTGAGGCGTGCGTTAAGGCATTCAATTTCATTTTTGGGCAGTCAATTCTGGAATTTGTGCATTCTTAAAAACGCTTGGTTAACTTGTGTTTCCTTACGAATTTTAAAGGCATATTGTTCATTATTTTGGCACTCTTCAACATAAAATGCCAAGATGTCTGGCACGCTTACAGATTGATGGTTTGCGAAAATTTTCCCCAAAACATCATTTTAAAAAATCATTCAAACACATTCAAATCGGGTCTTGCTCAGTCAACAATTAAATATTTTACGAAAAAAAAATAAAGGAGAAAACAAAAACTTACGGGGCCCCAGGTAAAGTCTACTGGAAACATGAAAACAAACAAGTAAGGTTCGCTTGATTTAAGGTACGAAACAGTTGCCTTTAAATTATCTGTTTTTTCGTATTTCTTTAGTCGTATACTTGTTTGAATCCTCGTTTAGCGAAATTGATTGCCTCTTTACGAAATTGAAAATGATTAAATCAGCAAAATCTCTAGTCGAACCAGCTTTGCTAAATTGAATGATGGTTGTGTGTCATAAAACAAAAAATGAATGCCTCAAAACGAAATTGTATGACAGAATTCTGAATTTGAAACGCAGTAAAAACCGGAGAGGCAAAGTAGCTTTAATTCGAACGCCTGAAAATTAAATTGGCCGAGAAAACCTATAGTAGTATTAACCGTGCATCTTAAAGAATGTTTGTCTACAATCCAATTTAAAGATGAATTTCATGCTTTTGCTGTCCCATACGCATAAAATAGTTTCATTCCATTGGAAAACTCAACCCTCTTCAGGATGTAATTAAACGTGTGATTGAGAGTTGTGTTAGACACAATTATTATAAAGTTGCATGGCTCGTTTTTTGCCGAAATAATTATTGTTTAAAGATTTTTGTTTCTTTTAGTGAGTTTAAAAACTAAGTTTAAAAACTATAAACATAGATACATTTTCAAATTTCAAATATTCAAATTGCATTGAACATAGAACAATATATAATATGCACGTCGGTTTTGTGTGTGCACTACCCCCATAATGCTTTTAATCTTGCAGACTAAAGCTAGTTGGACAGAATTAATAAAGCATGAATCTTTGGAATGCTGGTATAGATGTGTTTAGAAGTAAAGTGGGTTCAACAGAACAACCAGGTATTTTACGTCTCCTTTGATATTAATTACCTATTCATTTCCTAGTCGAATAGCTTATTCCATGACAGTGCTGTGTACGCGGATGGGGCTCATTTCTACGGATGGAAAACGGTTGGTCGATTCTGTAACCCTGATCAGATGGTACAACAGGAACAGACACTGCATTAATTGTTACCAGCGAATTGGGGTATAATATGTGCATGTGACTGTTTCGCATTTACATTGAGAGTTCACGGTCTTAAAGCTTTAGGTGGTATGCGCTTAGAGGCTTTTGCATTAGGCGCTTTACAAATGTCTTATTATTATTATTATTATTATTATTATATGGTATCAAAATACGGTTGTAGCCCAGCACGTCTCTGCCATGTTTGTCAATGTATGTTGAGAACTGACTGGAAATTAATCTGCTAAATGGTTTTGGTATCCACCTCTCATTTTACTATTAATTTTGTTTGTGTTTATTTGATACTGAATCTATCTAGCATACGCAATTAACAAGACATACAACATACAATACTCATACTGAAATAGTTGATTGTATACGCGTTTTGGCCACCCCACCACAAACACATTGAACTTTGGCTTCCGCTTCAGTGACGCGGCTCACTGTTCCGAGCAAACCGTGACTGGGTTGTTGAATCGGTTTGGTAGGTGTCAAGATACAAACTTTGTCAAGCGAATCTTTTACTAATTAAAAACGTCAAACATTACAATTAAATGATATAATATAACATTACAAAGACGTCCCATTTCTTGGAAGGCAATGTAGAGTTTAGGACATAAATATTTATTAGACGTACCTACGTCAATAAATGTTCCTGTTGCTTTTTAAATGGTTTCGGTCATTCGTCAGAAACTTGTCTGTTGTCAGGGAATATAAGCTTAAGATGTGGTAGGACAATACATTATAGGGGAAACTCATGCAATTAGGGAAGGAATGAAAACCCAATTACCAGGCTTGCTCTGCTCCGTGATTTCAACCGGGCTCAACGCTCAGAGGAAGAAACCGATCGATATAAATCAACATTTCTGTTGCCTACAAGTCAAAAATATTTTACCTGCACCGTCGAGGAATAATTCTATGTTGGAGTTAAAGTATACTGCAAATCTCGTTGGTCAAAAATTTCCCAACTTTTTTGCCCAACGTTGGTTCAAATATCAACTGGCTACATAATTTGGCATAATTTTGACCAATAGTTGGGCAAGTTTGTTTACCATTATGTTGGTTAAAATAATAACCAATAATGGTTGCGTTCGTTTAGCTTCCCTGGGTCGACCCCGGTGTGTGGCGGTTTTTTCTTCCAGGACAACGTGGGTAATTATCTGCACACGTTCGTCCTGGGAAAAAAACCGTCACACACCGGGGTCGACCCAGGGAAGCTAAACGAACGCACCCATAGTAGTCAGTTGATATTTGAACCAACGTTGGGCAACCGTGTTGGGCAAAGGTTGTTACCCAACAAAAGTAGCAATGCTTGATTGCTTGTTGGTTACTCCTTCATTTGGTTAGGCCAACAAAACAAAAAATACATTGATCGTCCGGTTTTTTTCAAAAAGAGGAAGATGTTGGCCTTTTAATAAAAAATAAAAAAACCTAAAATGATGCAACAAAAACTTCAATTCGGAAAGGGCATCTAATTTGCGGTACTCTTTCCACACTGGATTCATCTGATATGTGCAGTATATAATGTTTTCAGACAGCCATTCCTCTTCACTTCTGCTTCAACTTCTGCTTTGTTGTATCTGCTGGAAGCTGGGCAACGTAGTATTTTTCAATCTGATGAAGTAAATAAATTTAGCATGTCAGAAGTAACCTGGTAAACGAGTCAGCAATCAACAGTGTTCACTGCTTTTTTCCCCTTTTTTTTTTGCTTTTTTAAAATTATAATTTCCAAACTATATTGGCTTTATAAACTTTGACGAGATAACTGAGCCCGATCAAAAAGTCTGGAACACAACGGATTCATTCTAATAACCCTTGCCTTTCGATCGTTAACGGCAACGGACTGTGCAGCCATTTCCCCAAACACGGGAGTAAACATCAAACTATGCACGGTGGGCTCCGTCCTACTTTACTTCTGAAAACTAAACTGTGTCCCTACACATGGATCAGTGTATTCTATGGGTAAACCTTTCAATATTGGTTGTTGTTAGCACCAGCACTCCATTCCCCAATCTCGAAGAGTATTTTTGACAGCCAGCCGCCTGTAGGCCTACTACTACTACATACAGTATAATATATGCGCACCGGTAACTTTGCCCAACAACCAGAAAGCTTTGTGCACAACACCATTGGTTACTGTGGTAATTTTGACCAATTTCTCGGGCAAATCTTGCCCAACTAAAATAATATACACATTAGTTAACCAATCAGTTAACCAATAATTTGGTCAACTTTGCCCAAGCGTGTTGGGCAACGGTTTTGTTTAACCAACGTCCATTATTTGTGACCAACAAATTAGTAATGCATTTAACCTACACATTTTTTTGACCAACAAATTTGCAGTGTACACACAACTAAATAATGTGTAGGGGTTTATTTTTCGAAACTTATCCTCATATGTATGTCAATGTCTATTTTTGTATCATCCTTAGACTTTGCACTGGTGTACACTGTTTTAATTTTTGCTTGAAAAAAAAATCCCTAAACAGTAATAGGCGTTATTCAAAAATGACTAATAACATTTATCATTCAAAGTTAATTTAAAGGTTGGGTGTGGTGAACGATATTTGAGATATGCCGTGTTTGGAGGATACTTGGTTCAATGATACATGCCGTCTGACCTTTATATAAGTTGCATTGAATCAATTATTTAATTCGAATTGAGAGTTTGTTTTGATGCAGAGGTTTCTCTGAATCCCCAGTAGTTTTCCTTGAGCATTTGGATGATTAAGTTAGCAATGTTTGGATTAGACTCATAATATTGTTATAAGCTTGATGGTAGATCTGTCAAGGTATATAATGTTGATTCAAACTTGGTAGAACATTGTAGATTATGCCATAGGATGGCACTAAGAGCACACATACGTATATTGATATATGAGTGCACTAAGGCCAAATATGCATAAATTGCTATATGCAGGCACTGAGGACACTCTTTCATAGATTGCAGTATGGGGCTTTAAGGGCTCTCTAAGATTGCTATATGCAGGCCCTGGGGGCACTCTTACATAGATTGCTGTATGGGGCACTAAGGGCACTCTTACATAGATTGCTGTAAGGGGCACTAAGGGAACTCTTACATAGATTGCAATATGGGGCACTAAGGGCACTCTTACATAGATTGCAGTATGGGGCACTAAGGGCACTCTTACATAGATTGCAGTATGTGGGCACTAAGGGCACTCTTACATAGATTGCAGTATGTGGGCACTAAGGGCACTCTTACATAGATTGCAGTATGTGGGCACTAAGGGCACTCTTACATTGATTGCAGTATGTGGGCACTAAGGGCACTCTTACATTGATTGCAGTATGAGGCACTAAGGGCACTCTTACATGGATTGCAGTATGTGGGCACTAAGGGCACTCTTACATTGATTGCAGTATGAGGCACTAAGGGCACTCTTTCAGAGATTGCAGTATGTGGGCACTAAGGGCACTCTTACATTGATTGCAGTATGAGGCACTAAGGGCACTCTTTCAGAGATTGCAGTATGTGGGCACTAAGGGCACTCTTACATTGATTGCAGTATGGGGCACTAAGGGCACTCTTACATTGATTGCAGTATGTGGGCACTAAGGGCACTCTTACATGGATTGCAGTATGTGGGCACTAAGGGCACTCTTACATAGATTGCAGTATGTGGGCACTAAGGGCACTCTTACATAGATTGCAGTATGTGGGCACTAAGGGCACTCTTACATTGATTGCAGTATGTGGGCACTAAGGGCACTCTTACATAGATTGCAGTGTGTGGGCACTAAGGACACTCTTACAATGATTGCAGTATGTGGGCACTAAGGGCACTCTTACATAGATTGCAGTATGAGGCACTAAGGGCACTCTTTCAGAGATTGCAGTATGTGGGCACTAGGGCACTCTTACATGGATTGCAGTATGTGGGCACTAAGGGCACTCTTACATTGATTGCAGTATGTGGGCACTAAGGGCACTCTTACATATAATGCAGTATGTGGGCACTAAGGGCACTCTTACATTGATTGCAGTATGTGGGCACTAAGGGCACTCTTACATGAATTGCAGTATGTGGGCACTAAGGGCACTCTTACATAGATTGCAGTATGAGGCACTAAGGGCACTCTTTCAGAGATTGCAGTATGTGGGCACTAGGGCACTCTTACATTGATTGCAGTATGTGGGCACTAAGGGCACTCTTACATAGATTGCAGTATGTGGGCACTAAGGGCACTCTTACATTGATTGCAGTATGGGCACTAAGGGCACTCTTACATAGATTGCAGTATGTGGGCACTAAGGGCACTCTTACATGGATTGCAGTATGTGGGCACTAAGGGCACTCTTACATTGATTGCAGTATGTGGGCACTAAGGGCACTCTTACATACAATGCAGTATGTGGGCACTAAGGGCACTCTTACATAGATTGCAGTATGTGGGCACTAAGGGCACTCTTACATTGATTGCAGTATGGGGCACTAAGGGCACTCTTACATAGATTGCAGTATGGTGCACTAAGGGCACTCTTACATAGATTGCAGTATGTGGGCACTAGGGCACTCTTACATGGATTGCAGTAAGTGGGCACTAAGGGCACTCTTACATAGATTGCAGTATGGGGCACTAAGGGCACTCTTACATGGATTGCAGTATGTGGGCACTAAGGGCACTCTTACATTGATTGCAGTATGTGGGCACTAAGGGCACTCTTACATAGATTGCAGTATGTGGGCACTAAGGGCACTCTTACATTGATTGCAGTATGTGGGCACTAAGGGCACTCTTACATGAATTGCAGTATGTGGGCACTAAGGGCACTCTTACATAGATTGCAGTATGAGGCACTAAGGGCACTCTTTCAGAGATTGCAGTATGTGGGCACTAGGGCACTCTTACATTGATTGCAGTATGTGGGCACTAAGGGCACTCTTACATAGATTGCAGTATGTGGGCACTAAGGGCACTCTTACATTGATTGCAGTATGGGCACTAAGGGCACTCTTACATAGATTGCAGTATGTGGGCACTAAGGGCACTCTTACATGGATTGCAGTATGTGGGCACTAAGGGCACTCTTACATTGATTGCAGTATGTGGGCACTAAGGGCACTCTTACATACAATGCAGTATGTGGGCACTAAGGGCACTCTTACATAGATTGCAGTATGTGGGCACTAAGGGCACTCTTACATTGATTGCAGTATGGGGCACTAAGGGCACTCTTACATAGATTGCAGTATGGTGCACTAAGGGCACTCTTACATAGATTGCAGTATGTGGGCACTAGGGCACTCTTACATGGATTGCAGTAAGTGGGCACTAAGGGCACTCTTACATAGATTGCAGTATGTGGGCACTAAGGGCACTCTTACAATGATTGCAGTATGTGGGCACTAAGGGCACTCTTTCAGAGATTGCAGTATGTGGGCACTAGGGCACTCTTACATAGATTGCAGTATGTGGGCACTAAGGGCACTCTTACATGGATTGCCTTATTAGGGCACACAGGGCAACTCTAAGATAAGTTGTTATATGAAGGCACTGGTGCCACTCTTACATATTGATGTATGACTGCTGCAGTCTTATAATAAGCCGTGTTCGCACTGAATTAATATGTTGAGTAACTTAACCATGACGCTGGGTAACATTCCGACGGGTTAACTTTCGCACTTGGATTTATTTGACTCGGGTAAATTTACCAAGACCGTGGGTAAACCAACCGAGCTGCCCCCCCCCCCCCCCGCCCAGCCCCCCCCCCCCCCTGCGTAACCTTTGACCACACTTTTCGGTTTTCGACTCGATCTTTCGCAATTATTGTTAATCTAAACAAATCGATATCAAATTCACCGCTCCGCTTTATTTTTACAACTTACTTTGAAAGATGAAAGACGTCCCGCTCGCCCTACTTGAGGCATGCTCCGACACGAAGGTCACATTACGCGGCTAGGAATACCTTCTACACTATTTTCTGCACAGTCTGGCTCCGTTGTGTTTGTGTTATGCATAAAGATATAAAGGGACCAATACTCGGCTAGCTTTTGTACACGGGATCTAGCGGTTGTTGACTGCATTTGCCTATTACTGCTGTACAAATCGCCGTCGTATACAAACTTTTGATCGCAACTTCTGATCGGGTCATTTGTGGAATTTAGAAGTCCGTGAACGGGAAAGTTATTCCGCGTTTTTCAGCTTAAGAGTTGCATTCCTGATTTTTGCAACATTGAATAGTTCGACATTGAATCACAAAAATCTTATTCTTCCATGACAAAACATGTTAGCTTCTTCGGGTCACGGATGGATGGAAGATTTAACCGAGTCGTCGCGTCCTCTTTCTGGCTCGGTTAAACTGACCTGGTCAATCATCTTGGGCCCTCGGTCAATCTTCTTGGGCACTGGCTCGGTTAAACTGACCTGGTCAATCATCTTGGGCCCTCGGTCAATCTTCTTGGGCACTGGCTCGGTTAAACTGACCTGGTCAATCATCTTGGGCCCTCGGTCAATCTTCTTGGGCACTGGCTCGGTTAAACTACCCATTCGGGTCTGGTAAGTTACCAGAAGTGGGTTGTTTACAGAAAACACTCCATTAACATTTTGTATAGGGGCCTAATCATGTTTTTCTTTTTACTGAAAAATATAGTTTTGTTTGTATGTACAGAAACAAGCACTATCAACTTATTGACACTCACTCTTGTAACGCAACAAAACCCCCAAATATCGCACTGTGTCTCATAAACGTCACCTCTATTTCTACCTCCATGGATAGACTGTAGTCTATCTGACAAACATACTCACTGGTCGAAACGTCAGGCCATTGACTATTGTTTGCATGTATACCAAAGGTCATTATGGTTGATAAGCAGTTTGCAATAGCCAATTGTGCTTTCTCACTCTGGTAAACTCAACACAATGATTAACCTACTTATTGTCACCGTACAGTATGGTTAATTTAAAAGTGTCAAGGTTGCTGATATGAAATTATGGTATTAATATTGTATGAACAGTCTCTTCGTTAAGGTGATTTTATCTTTGGTGGCGGGAAAACCCGTGTTTTGGTTTCACTCCATTGTTTACCATAATTAATACGATGTCGTTTGGTTGAGTGCAGCAAGCTGTGTTGTATTGTGTGGTATAATTAAAAACACCCAGGCCCAAATTGTAGGTCACACGTGAGGTAGTGTACACGTCAGATGTGAAAACGCCAAATATCCACCAATTGAACATGTCTTGTGAGGGAAGACACGCCAACAGCGTAATCCTCTTCCAATCGATGGCTCTCATTATAGGCACCAAGTAGTTGTACAGATAACATGACAGGTAACTAACCCATTGGATGTTCCCATGTTGCTCTAGTTTTTCAATGACGAATCAGACACTAGTCTGTGGCACGGATCCTAAAACTTTAACGTGTCCTATTTTCTGGCATTTTCACGTCTGGACAAATTGATGTTTTGCGCAATTCGATTATATATAGTAGAATAACGTACGAGAGTAATATAATTCCGATTTATACGGATGTTTAGAAAACTTCCTGCTAAGGCAAACACGACGATAATTTACTCGTGACTTTCTCTCTCAATTTGTGTTCGATTTGTGTTTCGAGGAAATTTGAAGTCGGCGTAAAACTGAATTTGAAATGTCCATGCTTTACATTTTAATTAGTTGTTTCTCGGTCGTGTAAACGGATGTCTACACATTCTGATTTGTTTATTTCATCCGTCCCGTCCCCGATCCCAATTTCCAGATAATCTAAACAATGTAATACTTCACACAGAGACGTTTTAATATCTTTAATCAGTATTACAATGTAATACAACACACAGAGACGTTTTAATATCTTTAATCAGTATTATTTACGCTCCGAGCTGCATTACATCAATGTGGAATTAATTTAGCGTCTTCAGAAAAGAACAATTAGTTATTTATTTGTAGAATGGGTTGCGGGTGCGCCATTGTTGAAATTACTTCAACTATCCCTTGAGGTAAACTTGAATATGAGGTTAAAGATTCTGTCAATGCCTTCCAATCACAGGCTGTATTGTTTAAAGAAGATCACGGGCTAAATCGCTCTAATAAATCAGGTCTATTTTTCAAGAAAAACTAGCATCATCATTTTGGCGGTATGTAACTGACTTTCCAACCTCCTACTTGACAGTTTTATTGAAATAATAAAGTCAGATGCCTGTGTGTTTATGTCGAACTAAATAACAAGGTAAATCGAATAATTGATAACAATATTACACCACATTCTTAGATTTTGTACAAGTTTAGGTGCACCAGTCAGATTAACTGTAACATCACTCGTGTTCAGTTGGAATTGTGTTTTCAACATATAGAGGAAGCTTTGATATAACCAACACAAAAACCGTTTATTTCCTTTGGTCTGAACACAAAAACCGTTTATTTCCTTTGGTCTGAACACAAAAACCGTTTATTTCCTTTGGTCTGAACACAAAAACCGTTTATTTCCTTTGGTCTGAACACAAAAACCGTTTATTTCCTTTGGTCTGAACACAAAAAACCGTTTATTTCCTTTGGTCTGAACACAAAAACCGTTTATTTCCTTTGGTCTGAACACAAAAACCGTTTATTTCCTTTGGTCTGAACACAAAAACCGTTTATTTCCTTTGGTCTGAACACAAAAACCGTTTATTTCCTTTGGTCTGAACACAAAAACCGTTTATTTCCTTTGGTCTGAACACAAAAACCTATTATTTCCTTTGGTCTGAACACAAAAACCGTTTATTTCCTTTGGTCTGAACACAAAAACCGTTTATTTCCTTTGGTCTGAACACAAAAACCGTTTATTTCCTTTGGTCTGAACACAAAAACCGTTTATTTCCTTTGGTCTGAACACAAAAACCGTTTATTTCCTTTGGTCTGAACACAAAAAACCGTTTATTTCCTTTGGTCTGAACACAAAAACCGTTTATTTCCTTTGGTCTGAACACAAAAAACCGTTTATTTCCTTTGGTCTGAACACAAAAACCGTTTATTTCCTTTGGTCTGAACACAAAAACCGTTTATTTCCTTTGGTCTGAACACAAAAACCGTTTATTTCCTTTGGTCTGAACACAAAAACCGATTATTTCCTTTGGTCTGAACACAAAAACCGTTTATTTCCTTTGGTCTGAACACAAAAACCGATTATTTCCTTTGGTCTGAACACAAAAACCGATTATTTCCTTTGGTCTGAACACAAAAACCGATTATTTCCTTTGGTCTGAACACAAAAACCGATTATTTCCTTTGGTCTGAACACAAAAACCGTTTATTTCCTTTGGTCTGAACACAAAAACCGTTATTTCCTTTGGTCTGAACACAAAAACCGTTATTTCCTTTGGTCTGAACACAAAAACCGTTTATTTCCTTTGGTCTGAACACAAAAACCGTTTATTTCCTTTGGTCTGAACACAAAAAACCGTTTATTTCCTTTGGTCTGAAACACAAAAAACCGTTTATTTCCTTTGGTCTGAACACAAAATAACCGTTTATTTCCTTTGGTCTGAACACAAAAACCGTTTATTTCCTTTGGTCTGAACACAAAAACCGTTTATTTCCTTTGGTCTGAACACAAAAAACCGTTTATTTCCTTTGGTCTGAACACAAAAAACCGTTTATTTCCTTTGGTCTGAACACAAAAACCGTTTATTTCCTTTGGTCTGAACACAAAAACCGATTATTTCCTTTGGTCTGAACACAAAAACCGTTTATTTCCTTTGGTCTGAACACAAAAACCGTTTATTTCCTTTGGTCTGAACACAAAAACCGATTATTTCCTTTGGTCTGAACACAAAAACCGATTATTTCCTTTGGTCTGAACACAAAAACCGTTTATTTCCTTTGGTCTGAACACAAAAACCGATTATTTCCTTTGGTCTGAACACAAAAACCGTTTATTTCCTTTGGTCTGAACACAAAAACCGTTTATTTCCTTTGGTCTGAACACAAAAACCGTTTATTTCCTTTGGTCTGAACACAAAAACCGTTTATTTCCTTTGGTCTGAACACAAAAACCGTTTATTTCCTTTGGTCTGAACACAAAAACCGTTTATTTCCTTTGGTCTGAACACAAAAACCGTTTATTTCCTTTGGTCTGAACACAAAAACCGTTTATTTCCTTTGGTCTGAACACAAAAACCGTTTATTTCCTTTGGTCTGAACACAAAAACCGTTTATTTCCTTTGGTCTGAACACAAAAACCGTTTATTTCCTTTGGTCTGAACACAAAAACCGTTTATTTCCTTTGGTCTGAACACAAAAAACCGTTTATTTCCTTTGGTCTGAACACAAAAAACCGTTTATTTCCTTTGGTCTGAACACAAAAACCGTTTATTTCCTTTGGTCTGAACACAAAAACCGTTTATTTCCTTTGGTCTGAACACAAAAAACCGTTTATTTCCTTTGGTCTGAACACAAAAAACCGTTTATTTCCTTTGGTCTGAACACAAAAAACCGTTTATTTCCTTTGGTCTGAACACAAAAACCGTTTATTTCCTTTGGTCTGAACACAAAAACCGTTTATTTCCTTTGGTCTGAACACAAAAACCGTTTATTTCCTTTGGTCTGAACACAAAAAACCGTTATTTCCTTTGGTCTGAACACAAAAAACCGTTTATTTCCTTTGGTCTGAACACAAAAAACCGTTTATTTCCTTTGGTCTGAACACAAAAACCGTTTATTTCCTTTGGTCTGAACACAAAAACCGTTTATTTCCTTTGGTCTGAACACAAAAACCGATTATTTCCTTTGGTCTGAACACAAAAACCGTTTATTTCCTTTGGTCTGAACACAAAAACCGTTTATTTCCTTTGGTCTGAACACAAAAAACCGTTATTTCCTTTGGTCTGAACACAAAAAACCGTTTATTTCCTTTGGTCTGAACACAAAAAACCGTTTATTTCCTTTGGTCTGAACACAAAAACCGTTTATTTCCTTTGGTCTGAACACAAAAACCGTTTATTTCCTTTGGTCTGAACACAAAAACCGTTTATTTCCTTTGGTCTGAACACAAAAACCGTTTATTTCCTTTGGTCTGAACACAAAAAACCGTTTATTTCCTTTGGTCTGAACACAAAAACCGTTTATTTCCTTTGGTCTGAACACAAAAACCGTTTATTTCCTTTGGTCTGAACACAAAAACCGATTATTTCCTTTGGTCTGAACACAAAAACCGTTTATTTCCTTTGGTCTGAACACAAAAACCGTTTATTTCCTTTGGTCTGAACACAAAAACCGTTTATTTCCTTTGGTCTGAACACAAAAACCGTTTATTTCCTTTGGTCTGAACACAAAAACCGTTTATTTCCTTTGGTCTGAACACAAAAACCGTTTATTTCCTTTGGTCTGAACACAAAAACCGTTTATTTCCTTGGTCTGAACACAAAAAACGTTTATTTCCTTTGGTCTGAACACAAAAACCGTTTATTTCCTTTGGTCTGAACACAAAAACCGTTTATTTCCTTTGGTCTGAACACAAAAACCGATTATTTCCTTTGGTCTGAACACAAAAACCGTTTATTTCCTTTGGTCTGAACACAAAAACCGTTTATTTCCTTTGGTCTGAACACAAAAACCGTTTATTTCCTTTGGTCTGAACACAAAAACCGTTTATTTCCTTTGGTCTGAACACAAAAACCGATTATTTCCTTTGGTCTGAACACAAAAACCTATTATTTCCTTTGGTCTGAACACAAAAACCGATTATTTCCTTTGGTCTGAACACAAAAACCTATTATTTCCTTTGGTCTGAACACAAAAACCGATTATTTCCTTTGGTCTGAACACAAAAACCTATTATTTCCTTTGGTCTGAACACAAAAACCTATTATTTCCTTTGGTCTGAACACAAAAACCTATTATTTCCTTTGGTCTGAACACAAAAACCGTTTATTTCCTTTGGTCTGAACACAAAAACCGTTTATTTCCTTTGGTCTGAACACAAAAACCTATTATTTCCTTTGGTCTGAACACAAAAACCTATTATTTCCTTTGGTCTGAACACAAAAACCGTTTATTTCCTTTGGTCTGAACACAAAAACCGTTTATTTCCTTTGGTCTGATTGTGATCATCTTGAAATTTGTCAAAATGGCCGCCATCAAATTAGTTGCAATCAATGTATTTTGATGTAATCTGCGACTTCAACCTGAATGACTAATCCAGCATTTCCAGGAACAAAGACGGTCACTTTGTACAACAATCAAAGACCCGAATGTTTGTTTTTAAGGTAACTATAATATAGTGGCCCTCGTTATTCTGACAGATGTAGCGAGTCAGTATGTTTTATATTCGTATACTCTCCATTTTCCGACAGGAATAGGGAATAAACGTCTTATTGAATTGAATTGAATATATCTAATCATGCCGTTTGTGTTCTACATAAACTTAAACATAAACTGCCTAGAAATGAGCTATTCTCTATTTATAATACGATGGCATTGTCCCCACTTTCAATACGGAATTCTAGCTTGGGGAAATACTCATGCTTCTTACCTGAACAAGCTATTAATCGTATATTTGGTTTGCGGTAACACCATGTGTGTATCTACTTGCCAGGTAGAGTTGTTCTTAGGGAACTGTCTTGCTTTATTCTACTGCCGTGGAGTAGATAATCGGAGGTTCGGGAGACTTCTCAGTTCTGAAAAGAACTGTCCTGCTTTTTAACTATTACCAGGGCGGATGGTATAGAAATTAGACTGGACTACTACTTTAGCTTATAGGATCGTAATTAACTGTACTGCCGCGGAGTCAGTTCTGAAATTGGTCTCAACGCTTCGACTAGCTTGCTCTAGTCATCGTCAGGAGAAATATTAGTCCAGTGCGAGCACGGCTAAAGACTCTCAATGGGCTTGTATTAGTGGTTTAAAATTGGTTCCATTATCATTTTCAGGATGTGATAAAAAGTTGCGAGAAGTTGCGAGATAATAATGAAAGAAAAAACACCCTTGTCACACGAAGTTGTGTGCTTTAAGATGGTTGATTTCGAGACCTCAAATTCTAAATCCGAGGTCTCGAAATAAAATTCGTGGAAAACGACTTCTTTCTCGAAAACTACGAGAGCCGTTCCTCACAATGTTTTATACTATCAACCTCTCCCCATTACTCGTTACAAAGTAAGGTTTTGCTAATAATTATTTTGAGTAATTACCAATAGTGTCCACTGCCTTTAAGCAATACGTTGTGGTTTCTACATGACTGAAGAATAACAGGCCATTTAAACGTTCAACAAACAAAATAACGTACCGCCTATAAGTGAACTTAAAGCGGCGGTCCCAACACGCCGTACGTGCAAGTGCGTGCTGTCTATATACGTGCAAAAACGTGGGCAAGATTTGGGGATCCGTACGTGTCGAGTACGTGCCGAGTACCGTCTCAGTACGGATTTGGGAGCACGCAGACACGACGAAGCACTTTTAGTGCATGAGGAACTTTCTCTGCGTCACCCGTACGGATTCACGGGTGACGTGCGTGCCCTCTACAGCCAACGTGCGCACAGCGCACAGACTCCGTGAGTCTTTTTTTTTCTTCTCCAACGGTCACTTGCACGAGTACGTAAGCACGTGCTCCACACTAACAACACACGTGTGCGCACTTTTTTCGGCAGTATAAAAAAAAACGAGCCGTCGGACGAGTGCCATCATTTCGTCTCAAAGATGCCGAAGAAGACACAGAATAAGAGGTCGCTGCATCTGCAGTTCAAAAGGCAGCGGATACGGCCAGAGACGCCCAACAGAAACGGGCCACGGAAGATGAGAGGGCCAGAGAGGAAGATGGGAGGAAGAGTGAAGAAGAGTCAGATGGTGACGCCAGAGAGTCTGATCATGAGAAGGGTGCTGCTGGTGGATCGGAGAGTGGGTCACAATAAGAACAAAAACATTTTACTATTTGTTTGACACAATGAATACATAAAATTAAATTATGAGTTCATGGAGTAGAGTTCATCAAATTAAATCATGAATGCCATGAGTTCATGTGCTCAAACAACCCGATCTTGCCATGGTAGGTTGCCCGAAGTGGAGAACTTTAATAGTCCGCCAAATAGTTTCTAAATACACAATTGTACATTTTACATGTAATATAATCGTACATGTAACCATTAATTTTTTTAATTTCAGATTATGTTAATTGAAAAAAGGAAACTTATTAATGTGTAAAACTTACTTTCACTTTCAGCTGAAGTTCGTCCTATATATACCCCCCCCCCCGACATCGGGCGAAAAGCTCACGTTCATCGCATATGCACGCACTTACAACATGCGAGTGAGTAAGGACACCGTACGTGACCAGCACGTGTAAGTACTGCCTCCGTACGACAACGTGGCAATCGCAAGATCATCGTACGTTGGGCCACGTATTTATACCTTGCGCAAACCGTGCGAGTGACGTGCGTTGTCGTACTCCCTCCCTGCTCTTGCCACTCCCTCCCCACGTTTCCCCACGTTTTCAGAAAAACGTGGCGGACGTGACCGAGGCTTAAGTAAACACAATTGCATTTTCAGTTCCATATATAGCCTGTTGCCATGGTTACGACTCATTTTGTTTTTTGGTCATTTTAGGCCGATTTTGGGGTCTGAAAAACTGGTCTTTAGCTCATATTGACAATCCCACCCCACCAAAATGCAAAATTATTTCAAAAAACCTTGTATCATCCTTCCTTGAGGAAAAAAATTATTGCTTTAAATATCACCCTTGTGCCATTTTTGCATCGTTTATTACAGTATGTTTTTAGAACTTGCAAAATCGCCATTTTTACCCTATTTTTGGACCCCAAAATGTCAACTTGCCAGGGGTCTCAGAAAATTTTCCTTCGGCTGTGGTTAGGACTAACATTGGTATTCTCATATCTGGTGTGACAGTACTGCCTCAAAACTAGACTTTTTTCCCCAAAACGAAAAAAATGCCTTTTTAAGGGTTATTTCACGTAATATTGACATATGTATCCACATTTAAAAAGAAAGGAATACTTTTTTAATACTTTGGGGATGGTAGGGACTTGGGTCCAAATAAACAAAATTAACATTTCAAGTCATAATATAACACGTTGCCATGGTAACAGTTCATTTGTGTTTAGGCCACTTTAGGCCGGTTTTGAATAGGGCCAAAATTTGTCTTTTTATTTCTGGTAAGAAAAACTTGGGCAATTGTATCCTGATGTAACAGTACTGTCTCAAAAGTAGACCCTTTTCCCCCAAAACATGGAGAAATGCATTTTAAAAAAAATTGTTTCATTTTGAATTTATAACAGAAAGAAGTAATAGTTCCATCAATCTGGCAGCTTTTCATATAAGCACTCTGTAGGCTTAGTGCATTACCCAACATTAATCACGACTTGTTGATGACCTAAATCTTAGAATTTGCCCCACATTGGCCCCGCCCCAATCATATTTCTTGACATTGCATAAAACAAAGTTTTGTGAACTCTTTTTTGAAAGTCACATTTTTCAATTCACCTTGCACATCAAAAAAGTTTGTGCTGTCTTAATTTTTATTGGTTCTCAGAATATTTCCCTTTTGGTTGTGATTGGGCTATCAATATGGTTTGCATGTATGCTGGGGCGAAACACTTTGGTGTTGTGACACTTCTGCATCAAACATGGTATTTTTTCCGAAAACAAGAACAATTAATTTTTAAGATATCCCTTAGTTTGAATTGATAAAACACAAAAACGAGCATGATCGTTAAACACTGTACAAGTAACAAGTACAACGTTTTTATTTTGAAGCCATAACCATGCTTTGCCACTGAGAGTTATTGTTTTGTTATGACTACTTTACCTAGTTGTACAGGTATGATTCACATTGCAAAAAGAGAAGTAGTGCGATGAGCATTCTTTACAAGTTGTCTATACATGGCCTTATAACAGTCTAATTGGTCCCCTGCCTGCTACCAAACTAAACATTTTCATCCACATCAGAACAAAGAGGCGCTAAAAGTGCGCAAATACTGTCTCCAAAGTATCTAAATGGCCTTTCACCTGCTTTAGCCTCCTGTAAGCAGTTCCCCCACCCATGGTGGGGTTCCTTTCAATTGTACTGTTGCAAACAATAATAGATTTGGTTTATTTAACGTGATAAACAATTCAGCAGGTAATGTTTTTTGTGTGACAATGTTTTTTGTTGATCGTTCTCAGAGACAAATATACCAAATATGAATTAGTAAGATAGTGAATGGAAAAAATAATCAAACTAGGATGAATTAACTTTTGTCACTGCAATTGCATTTACTAATTTAGGTTGAGCAGGTGCAAGTATTTACAACTTCTTTCAATGTTGTTTCATAAGAGGAACACGTTGCCTTGGATCGGTCGAGTTGGTCTTTGAAAAGCGTTTGTAACCGTTTATTACAAAATGCATATGATTAGAAAGATATTTTAAAAGTTAAAAACAATGATCCAACACAAGTATCACCCAAGAGCATCTTTCTAACCATATGCATTTTATAACAAACGGTTACAAACGCATTTCAAAGACAAATTTGACCGATCCCAGGCAACGTGTTCCTTTTAAATGATCTCTTACGCTCGTCTTGCAAATCGTTAGTATCATGTTTTTAATAAGATCTTGGCAAACTTTTTCCAACACTTTTAAGCGGAGGCTTTTTATTTTCCCACATTTGCGTTGGACATGATTGGATGCTCCAAACCATCTGCAGCACAGAAACTATATTGTTTATGATCTCTATCTCTATGAAAAGTTTTACATTTGGTAGTAGGCAGGGACAAGCAGAGAGTGGGCCCTGTATTAAAGCAACTTGTAAAGAATGCTCATCGCACTCTACTTGCAATGGGAATCATACCTGTTCAATAGGTAAAGTAGCCAAGTCAAGAACTCTCAGTGGAAAAGCATTGGTTATTGCTTGGTTGGATACCAATATGTTTAAATAAAAACTTTGTATTCAATACTCAAAGGGCAGTGAAACAGTGTCAGATTTTTACAAGCATGTATTGTTTTTGAAAAAAATTACTATAGTTGAGGCAGGTAGTGTCACAACAAGATACAATAAACCCAAGTGTTTCTCCCCAGAAGACATGAAAACACCAATAATCGCCCCAATCACAACCGAAAGGGAACGCTTTCAAAAAAGAGGCGCTATTCACAAAACATTGTTTTATGCAATGTCAAGGAATATGATTGGGGCTGGGCCGCCAAATTCTAAAATTTATGTCATCAATAGTTCCTGATCAATGTTGGGTAATCCACTAAGCCTACAGAGTGCTTAGGAAGAGCTGCAAGATTGATATAATTTTTACTTTTTAATGTTATAAATTCAATATGAAGAAAAAACAATTCAAAATGCATTTTTCTGTTTCGGGAAAAAAGTCTATTTTTAAGACAGTACTGTTATATTAGGAATAAAAAGAACAATTTTGGCCCTACTCAAAACCGAAAGGAAAATTGTCTGAGACCCCTGAAAAATGAAATTTTGAGGGCAAAAAATATGGTAAAAATGTTGATTTTGCAAGTTCGAAAAACATACTCTAATGCACATTCTAAAAATAGCACAAGGGTGAAATTTATAGCAATAATTTTTTGACTCAAGTAAATCCAATGATGATACTTTGTAGTGATGTAAAAGGTTTTATGAAATATTTGTGTGTTTCGGTGGGGTGGAGTTGTAAATATTAACTAAAAAACAGTTTTCAGACCCCCAAATCGGCTTAAAGTGGCCTAAACACAAATGAACTGTTACCATGGCAACGTATTATATAATGATTTGAAATGTAAATTTTGTTTATTTGGACCCCAAGTCCCTACCATCCACAAAGAATAAGAAAAAATATTCCTTTGTTTCACCGTGGACACGTATGTCAATACTATTTGAAAAGACCCTTAAAAAGCTTTTTTTTTTCACGTTTTGGGGAAAAAAGTCTAGTTTTGAGGCAGTACTGTCACAACAGGATACAATTGCCCAAGTTTTTCTCACCAGATATGAGAATACCAATGTTGGCGATTTTGCCAATTCTAAAAACATACTCTAATGCATGATGCAAAAATAGCACAAGGGTGATATTTAAAGCAATAATTTCTTTTCTCAAGGAAGGTCAAGGATGATACTTTGTAGTGATATACTAGGTTTTTTGAAAAAAAATTGCATTTTGGTGGGGTGGAGTTGTAAAAAATAACTAAAAACCAGTTTTTCAGACCCCAAAATCGGCCCAAAATCGGCCCATTGTGTTGACCTGTTGACCTATAGGTCAACACAATGAGATACACCCAGGACAATAGATGAACAAACCTTTGCAAAATTCAAATCCATAGCTAACTCAATTTGTAGAAATTTACAAGCAATTTGTAGCTTTATATTATGTGTGACGTCAGTATGAGTTTCTAACTTTGACATCGTAGGCTATTCTTTCAAATGGACCTGTCTTAAGTGCATCATGTGCATTGGAATTCATTCATACCTTTTATTTGGAATATTTCTTCACGTTTGTTAACAGTGCAAATCGCGTCAATGCACGACGCACAGGTTGCTTTTATTTAGCAGTTTCCTTGCACTTCGTTAGTATTAAACAATAACTGGTCCCCATACTGCTTTCTACACTCCCGCGTGCTTTGCAAGTGACAGTTACCTCGCAGCGTTCCTCGCAAAAACCCACGCGGCCACCCCAAATTTTGATTTTTAATTATTGACTGCCTTCATAATAATCTATACTATGATAATCTATACTAATCTATGAGGAGATAGTGGATGGGGTATCTGAGTACATCAAGTTTTGTGTTGACTCTGTTATCCCCCTCAAAACAGTAAAAGTGTATCCCAACAATAAACCATGGATTTCTAAAGACCTGCATGCACTTCTCAAAAGGAAAAGGGCAGCGTTCGCCAAGGGAGATAAATCTGAAGTCAAAGGAATTCAGAAAGAAATCGACAGACAAGTCAAACGGTCAAAGTTAGACTACAAAAGAAAACTTGAGCAAAACTTATATGGTCATAACTCGAGAGCTGCGTGACAGTTTTCACGATGAAAACAATACCACTGTGCAATTAAAAATAAAATAAGATTCAGGACTCTAATGACTCCCTTGTTGTAAATATTGATGAGATTCGTAATGTTTTTGCGAGGACTAATGTTAGGAAAGCTCCTGGCCCTGATGGCATCCCAAACAGGGTTTTAAATCTGTGTAGCCAAAAACTTGCCCACATTTTTACTCATATTTTTAATCTTATACTAGACAGTGGAGTTGTTCCAAAGAGCTGGAAATCTTCTTTTATTACCCCTCTACCGAAGGTCAGGAACCCGAAGGAAATGAATGACTATCGCCCTATAGCACTATTCATCCAATGTAATGAAATGTTTTGAAAGGCTTCTTTTAAACATGTTGAATAGCCAAGTATCTCAGTTTGCTTACAGGAGTAATAGGGGTGTTGAAGATGCTGTGACCATATTTCTTCAGAAATTGTACACTCATTTAGATGCCTCCAAGTCTTTTGTTAGATGGATTTTTATTGATTTTCCAAGTGCTTTTAACTCAATTGTTCCACATTATTTTAATTGATAAGTTATTGAGTCTGGATGTATCACCACAGCTTGCTTTGGTTATTCACAATCAATTTTCTCTTAGATAGACCAGAGAGGGTAAAATGTAATAATATGGTGTCTAGTGTCAAATATGTGAGTATAGGTGCTCCCCAAGGCTGCGTGGTGTCACCTGTTTTGTTTTCTCTGTACACCAGTGACTGTGTTAATCTTAAGTCCCAACTGCAGTTTAATTAAGTATGCAGACGACACAGTTATTAGCGGTTACTTAACCAATGATTCCACTGAATACATCTGTCAAAAAGTTTGTCGACTGGTGTGAGCGCCATCATTTAGTGCTTAACGTCAAGAAAACCAAGGAAATGATCTTTGACTTCCGTCGCTCAGCTGCAGTCGATGAACCCCTGGTCATCCATAATCATCCTATTGAGCAGGTTTCAGAGTACAAGTATTTAGGCACAGTTATTGACAATAAACTCAATTGGAACACTATTTCACAATTACTTTCTAGTAAAGCTAACCAAAGGTTGCACTTCTTGAGAAAACTAGAAAAAGAGTTCCACGTTGACAATAGGATCTTAAATCTTTTTTACCAGTCACTGATTCAAAGTATTCTCACTTTTTGATCTGTAACTTTGGTAATCTGTCTAAACAAAATGTAAAGAAACTGGAGAGACCTAGGAAAATCGCTCAGCGTTTAATTGGTAATGATCAGGATCCGATTGGTTCACTGTATGAAAAAAGACTCATGCTTAAAGTACACCCACTTAACAATAATGTTACAATGTAACAATAGGTCAGGTATTCGTCTTTCTGTTCCTAGGACTTCACTATGCCGCACCAGATGATCATTTGTTCCTAATGTTATTCACATGTTCAACAACAATGCTAGCAGGGTTACTAAGGGTTGTTAGAACTTTTTACCATGATGGCTTTGTATTTAATGTATTGTTCGCTCTGTTCGAATGGATTGGTCGGGGCAGCGTTAGCTGGTCACGGGTTGCTACAAGGGGGTAGGAGTAGTATTTTTTTCCCCAGCCTGTTGTTGTCTTCATGTCCTATTGTGACCGGTTAGCATTGTTTTGACTGGTGCATTTTTTAGTGTGTGGGTTTTTTGTATTTTGTTGCTTTGTATTTCTAACTTAACTTATTTTGTAACTTTTATAGTTTTTATATTGATTGTATATACTTGTAATTTGGCCAGTAGATGTCAAGTTTCTATGTTTTAAACGTGGACAATAAATTATTCTATTATATTCTATTCTATTCTACCCTGAAGAACAAAGCAATGCCTCAAAAGAACTAGATATTTCAGATCACATGTCTCCAGTAGTTTCCAATGGCCTAAGCTTTCCTGGCTCACTCTGAAAATTTTGACTTTGTAGTTTAATCAGGAATGAAGTTGACAATCATTGCCACTGGTAATTTTTTTCCTCCCACATAATTTTCTATAAAAACAAAGTTTTGATTTTCAGTTATTTTTTAAACACTTACAATAGGAGACTTTCCAACGCTAGGCGGCAGCAGACTTACCGGGTAAATTTCCATTGTTTACGTAGTTCTGAACATGCGCATAATTCTGAGAACAATGGATTTACCCGGTAAGTCTGCTGCCCTCTATCGTCCCAGAAAGTCTCCCATTACGAATGGTCCCTTCCTCACTGTGTGAGGTCGATATAATGACAGGCATTACACGAACTTTTAATTAACATTCACAAATACCTCAGACAGTTTTGCTATTCCTATTGATGGAGAGCGCGCCACGTGGGGGTGTTTAAACCGTTGATAATGACCAGTGTTTATAACCGGTTGTCCGCGCTAGTCTTGATGCAAGACGTTTCTTGTTACGGGCGATGCAGGCGCTGTCGGTGATTTTGCCGCGCTGTGTGTGAAAGGAAAACCAGCAAATAGGCACCAAGACTATACGCGCATGCGCACGTACGGAACCGGAAACACGCGTATTGACATCGTACATGTACATTCATTATGTATACTGAACATACCATGGAGGTGGAAACATACAGAACTCAAGCACTCGGAAACGGATTAGTTTTTACCATGGAGGAAGGAAGGGAAGGAGCTCGAACGAAAGAATACTCTGACAATGCCCCTGTCTGGCCAGTGGAAAAAGATAGGAGACCTCCAGCTGGACGGCCGATTAACGAGCGGGATTAAATCTTTTTGTGCAGAACGTGTGATACTGCCAGTCTGCGCTCTTGCCTGCGTGTAAAGTTGAATCATTGGAGACAAGAATTGTGAATACACACGTTTTCATCTACCGTTTGTGGTGTTTCACGGAAACATCATGGCATATTTTTACATTTTTTGTGACTTTCCGGTCACTAGCGGTGGTTCAAAATTTGGGTATTAGCACACGAGGGTGGTTTGTATTCAACTGTGTTTTTCGATTTGGTGAGCACAAGTGTACACAATTTTTATCAGGTCTCAAAAAAGTAGTTTTTCTGTATTATATCCATACGACATACGACACCATAGTTGAGCGAAGAACCAAGTGCGCACGCGCAAACTCACATACGCCAGGGCCCAATTTCATAGAGCTGCTTAACGGTAAGCAATTTTTTTCGTTTAACGTAGCAAAAATAATTGCTTAAAACCATTCGGATTCCATGCTAAACGTACACGAGCTCAAGCACGTAAACAATCTGCGCGCGGAGATTTAAGATCGTTTGCCTAAGCAAAACAGAAGAAGGCAGTGTATTTTGCACTGTGTGCATGGCCTAGGGCTGCTTAACGGTAAGCAAATATGTTGGCTTAACGTAGCAACAAAAATTGCTTAAGCGTAAACCTATTTCACCAGCGGTTGCTAGCTTAAGCACGTAAACAAACTGCGCGCGCAACATTTTAGATCGTTTGCTTAATCGAAAAGAAGAAGGTGCTGACTAAATGGCGGGCGAAATAAATGCGGAGTGCACTCGAGTGGCGATACCAAAAATTCATCACCTTCTGTGTCTGATATGTATTATTTGTAATGGTTCAAAGTGCCCCTCGAAAGGTTTACACACTAACTTGAAAGTAAACAAGAAGATACATTGTACAACATGATTCTGAAGCATTTTAGACACTCGTTTATTCGCTACATCTACCATACAAACGCACGTACAATCACCGCTGTGCCGGCACAATAACATCGTTTGCAATGAATGTTGCACTATGCGCTGTGTGAATAGGGTGCTTAAGCAAAATAGAGGCTTTAAGGACCCTTTTTGTTTGCTTACCTATGTAAGCAAAAAACCTTGCTTAAGCAAGGTTATGAAATGAAAAATTTGCTAGGTGCGCCCGTTAAGCACAAAATCGACCGTTAAGCAGCTCTATGAAATTGGGCCCAGGTCGCTCATTGTCTGTGTAAGATATGTGGGTGATTACGAGGTGTCGTTAAGCGACCGCGGTATCGCAGGTTCGACTTTTGAAGTCCCTTCGTTCGAGCTCCTTCTCTTCCTTCCTCCATGGTTTTACAGAGTTTCTTACTTTATTACGCCTTTTAACAAAAGAGTTATTAATGAATGGGAATCAAAGTGTGTTTTCAACTAGTGGTTTAAACCCGCCGAGGCCTGGTTCTTGATAATTACCTCGACTTCGTCTGGGTAAAATCATCAAGAACCAGGCCTCGGTGAGATTAAACCACTAGTTGAAAACCTCTTCACCACACATTGATTATCCTTATTAATATTAGGTGTTATTATAAATCATTTCAATTCATTTTGTATTTTACAGGAAACCGTCAACTGTACAGAACTACAAATAACACCTTTTCAGCTTTAGTCACAACATTGAAGGTGTGTATCTAAGATTGTTACATGTGGACACGTTGTGTCTACTGGCAGATTAACTTAAAAGGACGTTTAAAGAAATTTCATTTTCCTGAGGGAGATTTGGTTGGTTTAATGACGAAGTTGAAACTAAAGTATCAAAATATTTTCTTAAATTTAAGTTTATCTATTGAACAACTAGGTTGATTAGCCTATCATATTAATTAATAATTTGATTTTGTGCATTCAGATATTAGGATGGGACCAAAGTTGCTTCTGATTCTCGTCATGTTGTGTTGTTGGTGTCTAGTAAGTCAGCGGGTACAATCCACCAGATTAGACGAACTACGGAATCGATTTATCGATAAGGCAATCGAATCGGAAACCCAGAGGAAACGACGCCCTTTGTCGTCGCTAAGCAGGGGGCCAGAACAGCAGGATTATCACTTCGCTGCAGGGATCTTCCGGAAGAGGATGTTTAATACGGGTGAGGAGATCAATCAGGACCCCGGCTACTACGCATTCGAGGATGAGTAAAACGCCACCACTCTTAAAGGACGGACCATAATAATTTATCTTGTTATTTCATACGGGACAGAGGACCATCTGCTTCTATGAAATGGCTGAATGGCGAGATGATTTGACCTATCTGACACGATCAATTGCTGTGTGGATAGCTTGCCCCTGATGGCATCTCAACCTTTGACTCAGAGACATACTGTTTAATTATAGCACCGTATTGTGCTGTCAACGTTTTTAGTTTTCTTCGAAACAACAAACTACAGATATCCCGTTTAAACGACCAAGCCATTACTAGTCTGGCAGCTTTCCTGCATTCTCACGTTATTCATTCGCCATGGGAGGCCTGCTAAGATGAACGCATCAATGACGTCATCGTACGATTCCATGGACTAGGGGCCGTACCGTAAGCAGTCCAATGGAGGCCAATACACACTGTCAATGAACATTATTTTTGAAATGACAAATTTTCGTCTTAGAAACACGAGCTGAATGTCATTAGGGACCTTTTTCAAAGCGTGAGATCAATGACAACGACTGTCAAAGGGACTCTAAACTACAACTAATTGTAGTTGCATAAACGTTTTAAAAGACAAAATAATAAATAGTGACTATTATAATATCGACTCGATTCACAAAGGATAACTTCTTTAACTATTTCGGAAACTACAAACGTTTAAGAGTAGAGCTTGCTCAGATACTTTTACAAAACATGTGTTTGGAAAATAAAGTAAAACATTAGAGAAGGATACAGTGTATTACCTGTTTGCCAAAAAAAAATTAATTGTTTTAGTAACACTGTTCTTTTAACATTGTATGTAAAAGGTAACAGATGTTCTTTACAATTTTCTTCATAAGTTTAAAACCAAATCGAATGTCAGTGTGGGCTTGTTCCAAGCCTTTGACATGCCCTTTTTGACATAACCCTAAACAACGTTCAGAAGCTCATTTGAACTGTCTATGAGATTTAACACAGAACTATTTCGTGTGCTCTTTCCACAACCTTCTTTCTCCGCTTTTCTTTTGGTAATTGATTCACAAATTAAGTCGAGCCATGACTGTTGAATTGAATTTTGCCGCGGGAGGTAATTGGCCAATCGACACCTGTCCGTCAAAATGACTTTTGACTTAATGAGATAGTTACACGCCCAACACTCTGAGTGCTTGCATTGCAAAATAGTCATGACCTTTAAATCAATCTCAGTGATTGGTTTCGCCTGCACTTTTGTTTTACTATCGGCCGATGTGTGGATATTTGATTTCTTGGGGTGAGTTGTGAGTTGGCTAGATCACTGAGTTTGGCATGACCTGGTCATCTAAACTAAAACCAATTAAAGCTTGTAAAAAACAATCCCATTGCACTTTGACATCACTGAAATTGTTGTAAACAAAACATAACCACACAGTCGACCGTTTCATTAGTTATACAAGACTATAAAAAAGCTTTTACAATAAATAAAGCCATTATTTCTTCGTATTTCAAGCAAATTTGAGGATACAACCTTTATAAGAGACTGCACTGAGACAGAATTTATTTAATTGAAAACAATTGTTGGGTTTGAACACAAACTAACATCGTCATTTACAACTTCATTCTTTTCCACCAACTTGGTGTCAATTAAGACAAACATCAGTGTGCAGTTTTGAAATATTTGATGATAAACAAAGGGCAAAGTACAGGGCAATGAGTATTCTAGATCTTGATTTGTTTTATTTTTCTTACACCAAGTGTTAAACAAGTATTAATTATATTAATTCCAAACCTTAGACTTAGTAATGTTTAGTGGGATGTTGTGTTGCCCAACTCTTAATGATTATCGAGGTTTGACATTGACCTATTGTGATGCACTATTTGTCAACGCAATTGAATTAAGACATAAACATGATCATTCAACGTCTCGCCGATTAGTCTATAGGGAGATGCTTCAGACTAGGATGTACTCTGATGTACTCTCTGTACAAATTACCAGTTATTCAGATATTTGAACTGAAATCACAGGATGACGAATAATACATGAGTAAAGCCTGTATGGTTTTTATTTAAGCGTCACATGTAACCTATATATATGTTGTGCAAAGAGTATGAATGTTTAAACAAACACCAAGTGCAAACGTGTACATCTCGAAGTGCCAACGAATTCTTGATTGATTTACCTAACTCTAACTATATTTCACTGTAAATGAATTTGACGAAATAAAAACGCAAAACTTAAACTGCACTGATGGTTGGTATTTGTTGTAAAACACGGTGTGCTTGATCCATTTTGCCGATCACTTCCTTTTGAAATAATTTGGACAATTAAAGCTCAACAGCCCTTGTGTCTATAAATGTCACTCTCCATGGGCAATCAATTGCAAAAATTTCTAGTTTTATTAACAGCCTGTCACTTAAAGATCAGCTTGAACAAAAAACGACAATAAGTGATTTACGCTGAAAGCCATTCGAAACATTTTAAATCAATATGGGAATTGAGTTTAGATGGGATTAAACAGATTTAAATGTAAAGAAAATATTTTTTTTTAGTACTCTTCTCACGACAGGTGCTTTTCAGAAAAATTCGCGAAAAGCCCTATTACGTCATCACTACGTCACATGTGGGAGCCCTGTTTTGTGTAGCAGATTTGTTGCAACAAAGCAATCTCGCACAATGCCGTCGAAGTTGCCTTTTTTACGCACGCCATCAACGGCAGAAGGGTAGCTAATCGGTCAAAACTTTGAAACAATGTAAACGTTCTGGGGCTTCATAAACTAACTTACTTTTAATTTATTTGTGGGCGTTATAAAAATAACTTACTTGGGTTTTTAAAACTAACTTACTTGGGCCATAACTAAAACATCTATTTAATGCAGTCCCATTTGGATGTCAGGGCAGGGTATTTTTGAGAGAAACCCTCAAACGTTAATCGACGGATAAACTTTGAACGTTTTGGATCCTACAGGTTTATTTACTCCCTGTATTGTTCAATTTAACAAGGAGCTGCCAGTATTCCCGCAAATTAGTGTTTAACTACCCTTGCCTCGCCCATCTGCTTTCGACTATCAACATTAAACCACAACATTTGCTATGTTAGTAAATTAAAGCGGCAAGATCCATGGTCATTGTTGGATGCATAAAATGAGCTTGCAATTGCAACTCACTGGTCCTTTTTAACCATACAGAATGAAAAAACAGCCAATTTCTAGACCAGTATTCATTCTCAAGTCTTTTTGGTTTGTCTGTCCTTCATGTTCTTCCGTCCCCGGAGGCAGTTTGAGGCCCGTGTTTCATGGTAGGGACAAGGGTACGCTAACACTCAGCAATACGCTAATGGCTTAAAGTCTTTGCCCTAGACAAAATCCAGACGCCCGTTCGGATTTGTAGAGTTCGCCATTGCTCCGTAGGGAGTATTTACTAATATACGTATTGAATACTAACCTGTCACGTGTAAGACGTTTGCCCAAGGGGTGGATTACGATCGGATAAAAACAGGGAGACATTGCTAGCGAGTCCCTGGAAACGCGGCACACCGGAAAATGTGGCATTTAACTCAGTTATGCATCATGATTAGCAGAAAAGGCCTGAATTCTCCATCGTCCTGTTTAATAGCCAGTTTTATATTATGTCAATGGCAATGAGTTGACTGTTAATAAGATTAAAGCTATGTATCCTCTATGACGTTCCGTCTCGATATAAGCTCCATGTTATAAAGACAAGGGCAATCATAATAAACAAGTGACATACATCACGTAACTCAACTTACGAGCAGTATACAGTTAATTAATGGCTGTCTAAAGCTTGGATAGGTTGTCCTTTTTCATGTAGTCAATCTAAAGTAATAAACAATGTTGTTCTCTCAGAGAATAACATAAATATCTTAATGAATAATGTGCCTGCGTTTATGAACACAAAATATGTTGTTTGCCAATTGCTTTCTAGACAGGGCGCCCTCCATTGGAAATATTCTGGATATGAACCTTCAGGTAGGGCAGATTTCTTCAGGACTAATTAATAATTGCCTCATTGTCCAGGAATTTGTGCCTCCTGTGACCCTATCTTGGAATTGATGTCACCCTAATCTAACCTTTTACAGAAGATTTGTGACTCAGCCGTCAAACATGGGCTCCCACACAAATATTTCGCTATACCGTTTTACAAGGTTTTCACAAAGAGTAGGACCTACTAAAATGTTACATTTGAATGTAAGTCGCGGACTAGTAAAGTTTAAATCAGTATTTTGGGCTAATGCGAGCTAACTCTGCCAGAAGGAGAGGAAAGGTCTCAGGAAATCCTCATCCAATGAATTAAAATCGAGGCCGGAGGGGGGGGGGGAGTTGCTGCAGGGGATCAGGGGTCGATTTCACAAAGAGTTAGGACTAGTCCTAACTTAGGACTAGTCCTAGGAGATATTAAAAATTGAAGGTAGTCCTAAGTTTGGACTAGTAACTCGTCCTAACTCAAGATAAGACTAGTCTTAACTCTTTGGGAAATCCACCCCTGGATCATCCCGATATTTTGTAAACTGTGTGCTAAATTTAACTGGATTGAATTGATTGAACCAATGTTACCATGCACATGACTTAGCGTAGCCTGACAAGATAACAAAGACAGGCTAAAAATGCGCCAAAGAAGATCTAAATTATCAAAATGATCCCATCGGACCTCAAAACTCAAATACGTGTCAGTACGGTCCCTTAGTAGTGTCGACAACAAGTTTGCCCAGTGGAACAAAGTCAAAGAAGAACAACATAAACAGTTAAAACCAATTCTGCTGAAATTAACAATGAAGAGCCAAAAACGCACCACACTACAGCTACATTAAACTTAACAAAAATTATAAGTCGTAAAGGGCGACACTGGCACCGCGTTTACACTAGATCCTCCAACACGGATCCAAGGAGGATCAGATCCCGTCTTAAAGGGCGACACTGGCACCGCGTTTACACTAGATCCTCCAACACGGATCCAAGGAGGATCAGATCCCGTCATAAAGGGCGACACTGGCACCGCGTTTACACTAGATCCTCCCACACGGATCCAAGGAGGATCAGATCCCGTCTTAAAGGGCGACACTGGCACCGCGTTTACACTAGATCCTCCCACACGGATCCAAGGAGGATCAGATCCCGTCTTAAAGGGCGACACTGGCACCGCGTTTACACTAGATCCTCCAACACGGATCCAAGGAGGATCAGATCCCGTCATAAAGGGCGACACTGGCACCGCGTTTACACTAGATCCTCCAACACGGATCCAAGGAGGATCAGATCCCGTCTTAAAGGGCGACACTGGCACCGCGTTTACACTAGATCCTCCCACACGGATCCAAGGAGGATCAGATCCCGAAAGCATGTTTTTTTTTGCCGCGTTCACACTTAAGTGTGATCTCACATTGATCTCGGGTCTATAGTTAAACGGAAGTTCAGTTCAGCTGACGGCAAAGGTTACTGTGTGAGGTCATTGATTGTGCGCGCGCATGTTCCCTGAAATAACCGGAACTCGACGAAAATTCAGACACAAAACTGACCAAACTGACGATTATTCCCTATGTTATAACTGTATAAATAATAATTATATTCCAAACAAATTTGTTTGAATGCTAAAAAATATGCTAACGTTAGATGCTGAACGAAAAAAGGTGGGTACTGAAAATTCTGGAGGACGCAAAGCGTGTGAGTTTATGCATCCACAATCACTGTGATGTTGGAATACCAGTATCATACGAATTATGGGGTCGGGGACCAGTTCACGATAGAGTGCACATGCACAATGTATACAATCCCAATGTAAATTACACCATGGAGGAAGATTACACAAAGTTGGCCGGATGTGAGCAGCTTAATTGCAGATCTCGATCTCGATCTGCGTTCACACTTGTTTTTTGATCACCTTTGCGGAATCTCATCTCCCTCTGATCTCGCAATAAAGAGAGGTCAAAAGGAGGATGCAAATTAGTTTTCAAAACTATCTAAAAAACTGGATTTCAGAAATTGAGCACATTTAAAGGAACACGTTGCCTTGGATCGGACGAGTTGGTCTATAAAAAGGGTTTGTAACCGTTTTTTTTTTAAATACAATGCATATGGTTGGAAAGATATTTTAAAAGTAGAATACAATGATCCACACAAGTTTGCCTCTAAATTGCGTGGTTTTCCTTTTACTGTGCGAACTAACACGGTCGGCCATTAATTTTATGGGAGTCAACAATTTGACTCCCATAAATGGCCGACCGTATTAGTCGACGAGGTAAAAGGAAAACCGTGCAATTTCGAGGCATGTTTGTGTGGATCATTGTATTCTACTTTTACAACATCTTACTACCCATATGCATTTTATAAAAAACGGTTACAAACGCTTTTCAAAGACCAACTCGACCGGTCCAAGGCAACGTGTTCTTTTAATTTTGCCTATAAAAGTGTTATCAGAGCGAGGTTTCGATCCTCGGACCTCTGGAATATGGCCCAACACACTTCCACTATGCTTGCTAACAAAATGATGCAAATTAGTTTCCAAAACTATTAAAAAAACTGGATTTCAGAATTTGAGCACATTTAAATTTTCCTATAAAAGCGTTACCAGAGCGAGGTTTTGACCCTGGGACCTCTACTAGCAGAGCGAAGGTTCGATCCTTATACATATTGTTTACGTGCCTAGCATATTTCAAGTGCGCCACTCTGATTGCTTACAAAGTGAGGCAAGACATACAAAACTAACTCAAATGTTGGATTACACAATTTGACCACATTTAAATTTCCTTAAAAAAAGTGTTAGCAGAGCGCAATTTCGATCCTCGGACCTCTGGGTTATGGGCCAAGCACGCTTCCACTGCGCCACTTTGCTTGCAAACAAACTTTGCTTGTCCAAAACAATGTGAAAAATTGGATTTCAATTTAAACACATTTAACTTTTCCTATAAAAGTGTTAGCAGAGCGAGGTTTCGGTCCTCGGACCTCTGGGTTATGGGCCGAGCATGCACGCTTCCACTGCGCCACTCTGCTTGTTACAAAATGAAGCAAATTGGATTTTACAACAATTTGAACACATATTAAAACCTTCAACAAAAAAAGTGTTACTGGAGCGATTTCACATTTTGAACACGTTTACTTAAAATGTGTTAGCACAGCGAGGTTTCGATCCTCGGACCTCTGGGTTAAGAGCCCAGCACGCTTCCACCGGGCCACTTTGCTTGCGAACATAGTGATGCAAAAAAGTGTACAAAACCATCTCAAAAATAGGATTTCACAATTTGAAATCATTCTAATTTCCTAAAAAAGTGTTAGCAGAGCGAGATTTCGATCCGGGAACCTCTGGGTTATGGGCCCAGCACGCTTCCACTGCGCTACTCTGCTTGCTTACAAAGTGATGCAAAATAGTGTACAAAACAATCTCAAAATCAGGATTTCACAATTTGAACACATTTACTGAAAAAGTGTTAGCAGAGTGAGGTTTCGATCCTCGGGTTATGGGCCCAGCCCGCTTCCACTGCGCCACTCTGCTAGCTTACAGAGTGTTGCAAAATAGTGTACAAAACCATCTCAAAAGTAGGATTTCACAATTTGAACACATTTACTCTAAAAGTGTTAGCAGAGAGAGAGATTTCGATCCGGGAACCTCTGGGTTATGGGCCCAGCACGCATCCACTGCGCCACTCTGCTAGTTTACAAAGTGATGCAAAATAGTGTACAAAACCATCTGAAAAGTAGGATTTCACATTTTGAACACATTTGCTCGAAAAGTGTTAGCAGAGCGATATTTCGATCCTCGGACCTCTCGGTTATGGGCCCAGCACGCTTCCACTGCGCCACTCTGCTAGCTTACAAAGTGATGCAAAATAGTGTACAAAACCATCTCAAAAATAGGATTTCACATTTTGAACACACTTACTTAAAAAATGTTAGCAGAGCGAGATTTCGATCCGGGAACATCTGGGTTATGGGCCCAGCACGCTTCCACTGCGCCACTTTGCTAACTTTACAAAGTGATGCAAAATAGTGTACAAAACCATCTCAAAAATAAGATTTCACAAATTGAACACATTTACTTAAAAAGTGTTAGCAGAGCGATACTTCGATCCTCGGACCTCTGGGTTATGGGCCCAGCACGCTTCCACTGCGCCACTTTGCTAGCTTACAAAGTGATGCAAAATAGTGTACAAAACCATCTCAAAAATAGGATTTCACATTTTGAACACATTTACTTAAAAAGTGTTAGCAGAGCGAGATTTCGATCCGAGAACCTCTGGGTTATGGGCCAAGCACGCTTCCACTGCGCCACTCTGCTTGCTTACAAAGTGATTCAAAATAGTGTACAAAACCATCTCAAAAATAGGATTTCACATTTTGAACACATTTATTTAAAAAGTGTTAGCAGAGCGAGACTTCGATCCTCGGACCTCTGGGTTATAGGCCCAGCACGCTTCCACTGCGCCACTCTGCTTGCTTACAAAGTGATTCAAAATAGTGTACAAAACCATCTCAAAAATAGGATTTCACATTTTGAACACACTTACTTAAAAATGTTTAGCCGAGCGAGCTTTCGATCCGGGAACCTCTGGGTTATGGGCCCAGCACGCTTCCACTGCGCCACTTTGCTAGCTTACAAAGTGATGCAAAATAATGTACAAAACCATCTCAAAAATAGGATTTCACATTTTGAACACATTTACTTAAAAAGTGTTAGCAGAGCGAGATTTCGATCCTCGGACCTCTGGGTTATGGGCCAAGCACTCTTCCACTGCGCCACTCTGCTTGCTTACAAAGTGATGCAAAATAGTGTACAAAACCATCTCAAAAATAGGATTTCACATTTTGAACACATTTACTTAAAAAGTGTTAGCAGAGCAAGATTTCGATCCTCGGAACTCTGGGTTATGGGACCAGCACGCTTCCACTTCGCCACTCTGCTAGCTTACAAAGTGATGCAAAATAGTGTACAAAACCATCTCAAAAGTAGGATTTCAAATTTTGAACACATTTACTTAAAAAGTGTTAGCAGAGCGAGATTTCTATCCGTTAACCTCTAGGTTATGGGCCCAGCACGCTTCCACTGCGCCACTCTGCTTGCTTACAAAGTGATGCAAAATAGTGTACAAAACCACTCAAAAATAGGATTTCACAATTTGAACACATTTGCTTAAGAAATGTTAGCAGAGGGAGATTTCGATCCGGGAACCTCTGGGTTATGGGCCCAGCACGCTTCCACTGCGCCACTTTGCTAGCATTACAAAGTGATGCAAAATAGTGTACAAAACCATCTCAAAAATAGGATTTCACAATTTGAACACATTTGCTTCAAAAGTGTTAGCAGAGCGAGATTTCGATCCGGGAACCTCTGGGTTATGGGCACAGCACGCTTCCACTGCACCACTCTGCTAGCTTACAAAGTGATGCAAAATAGTGTACAAAACCATCTCAAAAATAGGATTTCACATTTTGAACACACTTACTTAAAAATGTTTAGCCGAGCGAGATTTCGATCCGGGAACCTCTGGGTTATGGGCCCAGCACGCTTCCACTGCACCACTCTGCTAGCTTACAAAGTGATGCAAAATAGTGTACAAAACCATCTCAAAAATAGGATTTCACATTTTGAACACACTTACTTAAAAATGTTTAGCCGAGCGAGATTTCGATCCGGGAACCTCTGGGTTATGGGCCCAGCACGTTCCACTGCGCCACTTTGCTAGCTTACAAAGTGATGCAAAATAGTGTACAAAACAATCTCAAAAGTAGGATTTCACAATTTGAACACATTTACTTAAAAAGTGTAAGCAGAGCGATATTTCGATCCGGGAACCTCTGGGTTATGGGCCCAGCACGCATCCACTGCGCCACTCTGCTAGTTTACAAAGTGATGCAAAATAGTGTACAAAACCATCTGAAAAGTAGGATTTTACATTTTGAACACATTTACTCGAAAAGTGTTAGCAGAGCGATATTTCGATCCTCGGACCTCTCGGTTATGGGCCCAGCACGCTTCCACTGCGCCACTCTGCTAGCTTACAAAGTGATGCAAAATAGTGTACAAAACCATCTCAAAAATAAGATTTCACATTTTGAACACACTTACTTAAAAAATGTTAGCAGAGCGAGATTTCGATCCGGGAACCTCTGGGTTATGGGCCCAGCACGCTTCCACTACGCCACTTTGCTAGCTTACAAAGTGATGCAAAATAGTGTACAAAACCATCTCAAAAATAGGATTTCACATTTTGAACACACTTACTTAAAAAATGTTAGCAGAGCGAGATTTCGATCCGGGAACATCTGGGTTATGGGCCCAGCACGCTTCCACAGCGCCACTTTGCTAACTTTACAAAGTGATGCAAAATAGTGTACAAAACCATCTCAAAAATAGGATTTCACAAATTGAACACATTTACTTAAAAAGTGTTAGCAGAGCGATACTTCGATCCTCGGACCTCTGGGTTATGGGCCCAGCACGCTTCCACTGCGCCACTTTGCTAGCTTACAAAGTGATGCAAAATAGTGTACAAAACCATCTCAAAAATAGGATTTCACATTTTGAACACACTTACTTAAAACATGTTAGCAGAGCGAGATTTCGATCCGGGAACATCTGGGTTATGGGCCCAGCACGCTTCCACTGCGCCACTTTGCTAACTTTACAAAGTGATGCAAAATAGTGTACAAAACCATCTCAAAAATAAGATTTCACAAATTGAACACATTTACTTAAAAAGTGTTAGCAGAGCGATACTTCGATCCTCGGACCTCTGGGTTATGGGCCCAGCACGCTTCCACTGCGCCACTCTGCTTGCTTACAAAGTGATTCAAAATAGTGTACAAAACCATCTCAAAAATAGGATTTCACATCTTGACCACATTTACTTAAAAAGTGTTAGCAGAGCGAGATTTCGATCCGAGAACCTCTGGGTTAAGAGCCAAGCACGCTTCCACTGCGCCACTCTGCTTGCTTACAAAGTGATGCAAAATAGTGTACAAAACCATCTAAAAAATAGGGTTCCACAATTTTAACACATTTACTTAAAAAGTGTTAGCAGAGAGAGAGATTTCGATCCGGGAACCTCTGGGTTATGGGCCCAGCACGCATCCACTGCGCCACTCTGCTAGTTTACAAAGTGATGCAAAATAGTGTACAAAACCATCTAAAAAATAGGATTTCACATTTTGAACACATTTACTTAAAAAGTGTTAGCAGAGCGAGATTTCGATCCGGGAACCTCTGGGTTATGGGCCCAGCACGCTTCCACTGCGCCACTCTGCTTGCTTACAAAGTGATGCAAAATAGTGTACAAAACCATCTCAAAAATAGGATTTCACATTTTGAACACACTTACTTAAAAAGTGTTAGCAGCGCGAGACTTCGATCCTCGGACCTCTGGGTTATAGGCCCAGCACGCTTTCACTGCGCCACTCTGCTTGCTTACAAAGTGATGCAAAATAGTGTACAAAACCATCTCAAAAATAGGATTTCACATTTTGAACACATTTATTTAAAAAGTTTTAGCAGAGCGAGACTTCGATCCTCGGACCTCTGGGTTATAGGCCCAGCACGCTTCCACTGCGCCACTCTGTTGCTTACAAAGTGATTCAAAATAGTGTACAAAACCATCTCAAAAATAGGATTTCACATTTTGAACACACTTACTTAAAAAGTGTTAGCAGAGCGAGACTTCGATCCTCGGACCTCTAGGTTATAGGCCCAGCACGCTTCCACTGCGCCACTCTGCTTGCTTACAAAGTGATGCAAAGTAGTGTACAAAACCATCTCAAAAATAGGATTTCACATTTTGAACAAATTTACTTAAAAAGTGTTAGCAGAGCGAGATTTCTATCCGTTAACCTCTAGGTTATGGGCCCAGCACGCTTCCACTGCGCCACTCTGCTAGCTTACAAGTGATGCAAAATAATGTACAAAACAATCTCAAAAGTAGGATTTCACAATTTGAACACATTTATTTAAAAAGTGTTAGCAGAGCGAGATTTCTATCCGTTAACCTCAAGGTTATGGGCCCAGCACGCTTCCACTGCGCCACTCTGCTAGCTTACAAGTGATGCAAAATAGTGTACAAAACAATCTCAAAAGAAGGATTTCACAATTTGAACACATTTACTTAAAAAGTGTTAGCTGAGCGAGATTTCTATCCGGGAACCTCCAGGTTATGGGCCCAGCACGCTTCCACTGCGCCACTCTGCTTGGTTACAAAGTGATGCAAAATAGTGTACAAAACCATCTCAAAAATAGGATTTCACAATTTGAACACATTTACTTAAAAAGTATTAGCAGAGCGAGATTTCGATCCGGGAACCTCTGTGTTATGGGCCCAGCACGCTTCCACTGCGCCACTCTGCTTGCTTACAAGGTGATACACATTTACTTAAAAAGTGTTAGCAGAGCGAGATTTCGATCCGGGAACCCCTGGGTTATGGGCCCAGCACGCTTCCACTGCGCCACTCTGCTTGCTTACAAAGTGATGCAAAATAGTGTTCAAAACCATCTCAAAAATAGGATTTCACAATTTGAACACATTTCCTTAAAAATTATTAGCAGAGCGAGGTTTCGATTCTCGGACCTCTGGGTTATGGGCCCAGCACGCTTCCACTGCGCCACTCTGCTTGCTGCACAGTTATGCAAATTTGTTTTCAAAACTTTTTAAAGAAACTGGATTACACAATAATTTGGAAACACTTAAAAAAAAAAAAAAAACTGCGCCACTTTCCTTGCTTACAAAGTGATTCAAAATAGTGTACAAAACCATCTCAAAAGTAGGATTTCACAATTTAAACACATTTAAATTTCTTTAAAAAGTGTTAGCAGAGCGAGGTTTCGATCCTCGGACCTCTGGGTTATGGGCCCAGCACGCTTTTACTGCGCAGCTCTGCTTGCTTACAAAGTGATGCAAAATAGTTTACAAAACCATCTCAAAAATAAAATTTCACACTTTGAACACATTTACTTAAAAAGTGTTAGCAGAGCGAGATTTCTAATAATAATAATTAACCATTCTTATATAGCGCATAACACATAGAAATCAAACATGTCCCTAAGCGCTTCTGAGAAAAACACAACAGAATACAAAGACAAGACGTACTGGGTAACAAATAAAATGGATGAATTAAACGATAAATAAGTGCGTCTTTAAAGCAATCTTAAACCTAATAATGGAATCAATGTTTTTTATGTGTTCCGGGAGATTGTTCCATAAGGTTGAGGCAGTGTGAACGAAGCTGCGTTCACCATATGATTTGGTTATCACTGGTGGAATAACAAACAACTTTTTCTTGTTAGAACGAAGATTTCTAGAAGGTGTGTACAATGTTAACAGCTCTGTCAAATAAGGAGGCGCAAAATCATAAAAACATTCATATGCTAACAACAATATTTTGAATGAAATGCGAGAGTGAATAGGTAGCCAGTGTAAGTCTCTTAGAATAACAGACACAGGTTCATGTTTCCTAATACGATAAATAAGACGAGCTGCAGAGTTCTGCACAACCTGCATCTTCTGCACTTGACGAGCCGAGATCCCAGAAAGGAGGCTATTGCAAAAATCAAGATGACACACCACAAAAGCATGAATCAAACGTTCAGTAGTGTGTTTATCTATCAGGTTGCGAATTTTCCCGATTTTGTGAAGTGCAAAAGATGCTGATCTGCATTTCTGTGAAACAAAACTGTCCATAGTGAAATTATCATCAAATATTGCACCCAAATTACGACACTTCCTGACAGAATTAACCTGTGTGCCATCTAAATCAATGAATGATATGTGATCTGTGGAACGAAAACGGGAAGATATGTGAAGGAATTCAGTCTTGTTGCTATTGAGCTTAAGACCGTTGATTTGAGACCATTCCTTAATTGCTTGAACACAGTCAACCATCTGAGTAATAACATCACATGCTTCTGAATGTTTAAATGCAATATACAATTGAGTGTCATCAGCGTAGAACATTTTATGAACATTATGATTGTCAATTAGTGACTCTAGTGGAGCAGTGTACAGTGTAAACAACAGGGGACCTAGCACAGAACCTTGAGGTACCCCTTGAGCAATACAATAACTTGACGATTGTTCATTTCCTATAACAACAGTGTGGTTACGATTTGACAAATAAGACTCAATCCAGTCGAGTGCCTTACTGCGAATACCAAACCTTTGCGACAATCGTTGCAGCAAGACATCATGCTTGATGGTGTCAAACGCAGACGAGAAGTCTAAGAGGACAAGTATGACTTCCTCGCCCTTATCAAGTGTCAACAATACATCATTTGTTATTCGCAGTAAGGCAGTTTCAACACTATGGAATGATCTGTACCCAGATTGAAATTTTGCGTGGAGTTCATGATCATTTAAGTACCGTTGCAACTGTAAAGCTGCCATTCTTTCTAATGTCTTAGCAAAGAACTTCAAGTTTGCAATAGGGCGGTAATTATTAAGTACATCAGAATCACATTTCAAGCCTTTGAGAATTGGTACAATGTTTGCAAGTTTGAATTTTTCAGGAAAACAACCACTATTAAATGACTCATTGATAACAAAAGTAATGATAGGTGTTAGTTCATGAAGACATTTCTTTAGCAGGTGAGTTGGGATCGGGTCAAGATTACACGTCGTTGAAGTAGAGTTAGTGATAACTTTCAAGACTTCTTTTTCAGTGACACGCTTAAATTTGTCAAATGAAAAAGTTGTCTGGTGTTCAGGAAGTCGATCAGTGTCAGTAGGTGAAGATGACTGCAATTCTGCAGTTATCTTGTTGACTTTTTCAGCAAAGAATTGAATGAACCGCTCAGGAAGAGGAACTGCACTGCCATGATTACTCGGAAGAACCTTTGCAGAGCGTGGGCGGGTTAGTTGATCCACTTTTCTGAACAGTTCACGGTTACTGCAGTCTTTCAGCTGATCTCTGTGGTGCCACTTTTTAGCAGATGATAGTTTATTGTTGTATTGATGAGAGGCACTTCTAAAAATCTGACGATCAATTTCTAGGCCTCTTGGAGAAAAGGCCTTCCTTTCCAGTGCTCGCAGTTGTTTTGCAGTACGAAGCTCGTCATTGAACCAAGGGGACTTAGGATGACACCTGAATATACGTGAGATCATCGGAGCATGCTTATCAAGAAGAGCAGAAAGGACACGCCCGTATTGATCGATAAGGGTTTTAGTGTCATTTGATGGGGAGACACACAACTCAGATTGCAGAATGTCATCGCGAAAATGATCAATGTTAATATCACGAATTTTCCGCATGTTGATGGTGATTTTCACAGGTCCAGGCTTACGTATGTGCAGGGAGCATTTAACAGCTACATGATCAGATGGAAGGTAGCTGGTTGAGCCGACAACGCTGACGAAACTTTCAGTGTCACGAGAAAGAATGAGGTCAAGTGTGTGACCACCTTGATGTGTGGGAAAGGACACGTGTTGCTTCAAGTTGAGGGATGTGATGAGGTCCACAAACTGAGTAGCGCTGCGATCAGTTTCAGTGTCAACGTGAAAGTTGAAGTCTCCAACGATCAGAAGACGATGGGGAGTTGACATCAGTTGCTCCAAGAAAGTTGAAAACTCTTGGAGGAACAACTGGTCTGTTATCTCTCCTGTGCTCGTTCTTTGAGGGCGATATAAAACAACCAGATGCACTGGAGTTTGTTGGCGTGAAGTCAATAGCAGGTTGATGTGCTCAAATGAAGAAAATTCTGGATATTCAACTGTTCGAACCTGGAAAGATTTGTTGACACAAACACCAACGCCTCCACCCGCACGACCCACACGTGGCTTGTGGTACCATGCATAGTTCTTAAGTGTGGATAGAAGTTGTGCCTGCGTAAAGTCATCCCGCTCATCTCCAGAGCACCATGTCTCTGTGACAGCTAATATGTCTATGTTGTCACCAATGACAAAGTCACATAGCATATTAACTTTGTTTGTTAAGGATCTGGCGTTCCAGAGGGCAAATCTTACATGTTCAGCATCAGAGACTATCCGTTAACCTCTAGGTTATGGGCCCAGCACGCTTCCACTGCGCCACTCTGCTAGCTTACAAGTGATGCAAAATAGTGTACAAAACAATCTCAAAAGAAGAATTCACAATGTGAACACATTTACTTAAAAAGTGTTAGCAGAGTGAGGTGTCGATCCTCGGACCTCTGGGTTAAGGGCCCAGCACGCTTCCACTGCGCCACTCTGCTAGCTTACAGAGTGTTGCAAAATAGTGTACAAAACCATCTCAAAAGTAGGATTTCACAATTTGAACACATTAATTTACTTAAAAAATGTTAGCAGAGCGAGATTTCTATCCGGGAACCTCTAGGTTATGGGCCCATCACGGTTCCACTGCGCCACTCTGCTAGCTTACAAAGTGATGCAAAATAGTGTACATAACCATCTCAAAAATAGAATTTCACATTTTGAACACATTTACTTAAAAAGTGTTAGCAGAGCGAGATTTCGATCCTCGGACCTCTGGGTTATGGGACCAGCACTCTTCCACTTCGCCACTCTGCTAGCTTACAAAGTGATGAAAAATAGTGTACAAAACCATCTCAAAAGTAGGATTTCACATTTTGAACACATTTACTTAAAAAGTGTTAGCAGAGCGATATTTCGATACGGGAACCTCTGGGTTATGGGCCCAGCACGCTTCCACTGCGCCACTCTGCTTGCTTACAAAGTGATGCAAAATAGTGTACAAAACCACTCAAAAATAGGATTTCACAATTTGAACACATTTACTTAAAAAGTGTTAGCAGAGCGAGATTTCGATCCTCGGACCTCTGGGTTATGGGCCAAGCACGCTTCCACTGCGCCACTCTGCTTGCTTACAAAGTGATGCAAAATAGTATACAAAACCATCTCAAAAATAGGGTTCCACAATTTGAACACATTTACTTAAAAAGTGTTAGCAGAGCGAGATTTCGATCCTCGGACCTCTGGGTTATGGGCCAAGCACGCTTCCACTGCGCCACTCTGCTTGCTTACAAAGTGATGCAAAATAGTATACAAAACCATCTCAAAAATAGGGTTCCACAATTTGAACACATTTACTTAAAAAGTGTTAGCAGAGCGAGATTTCGATCCTCGGACCTCTGGGTTATGGGCCAAGCACGCTTCCACTGCGCCACTCTACTAGCTTACAAAGTGATGCAAAATAGTGTACAAAACCATCACAAAAATAGGTTTCACATGTTGAACACATTTACTTAAAAAGTGTTAGCAGAGCGAGATTTCGATCCTCGGACCTCTGGGTTAAGGGCCCAGCACGCTTCCACTGCGCCACTCTGCTTGCTTACAAAGTGATGCAAAATAGTGTACAAAACCATCTCAAAAGTAGGATTTCACAATTTGAACACATTAATTTACTTAAAAAATGTTAGCAGAGCGAGATTTCTATCCGGGAACCTCTAGGTTATGGGCACAGCACGCTTCCAATGCGCCACTATGCTAGCTTACAAAGTGATGCAAAATAGTGTACATAACCATCTCAAAAATAGAATTTCACATTTTGAACACATTTACTTAAAAAGTGTTAGCAGAGCGAGATTTCGATCCTCGGACCTCTGGGTTATGGGACCAGCACGCTTCCACTGCGCCACTCTGCTTGCTTACAAAGTGATGCAAAATAGTGTACAAAACCACTCAAAAGTAGGATTTCACATTTTGAACACATTTACTTAAAAAGTGTTAGCAGAGCGATATTTCGATCCGGGAACCTCTGGGTTATGGGCCCAGCACGCTTCCACTGCGCCACTCTGCTTGCTTACAAAGTGATGCAAAATAGTGTACAAAACCACTCAAAAATAGGATTTCACAATTTGAACACATTTACTTAAAAAGTGTTAGCAGAGCGAGATTTCGATCCTCGGACCTCTGGGTTATGGGCGCAGCCCGCATCCACTGCGCCACTCTGATAGCTTACAAAGTGATGCAAAATAGTGTTCAAAACCATCTCAAAAATAGGATTTCACATTTTGAAAACATTTACTTAAAAAGTGTTAGCAGAGCGATATTTCGATCCTCGGACCTCTGGGTTATGGGCCCAGCACGCCTTCACTTCGCCTATCTACTAGTTTACAAAGTGATGCAAAATAGTGTACAAAACCATCTCAAAAATAGGGTTCCACAATTTGAACACATTTACTTAAAAAGTGTTAGCAGAGCGAGATTTCGATCCTCGGACCTCTGGGTTATGGGCCAAGCACGCTTCCACTGCGCCACTCTACTAGCTTACAAAGTGATGCAAAATAGTGTACAAAACCATCACAAAAATAGGTTTCACATGTTGAACACATTTACTTAAAAAGTGTTAGCAGAGCGAGATTTCGATCCGGGAACCTCTGGGTTTTAGGCCAAGCACGCTTCCACTGCGCCACTCTGCTTGCTTACAAAGTGATGCAAAATTGTGTACAAAACCATCACAAAAATAGGATTTCACATTTTGAACACATTTACTTAATTCCACTGCGCCACTCTGCTTGCTTACAAAGTGATGCAAAATAGTGTACAAAACCATCTCAAAAATAGGGTTCCACATTTTGAACACATTTACTTTAAAAGTGTTAGCAGAGAGAGATTTCGATCCGGGAACCTCTGGGTTATGGGCCCAGCACGCATCCACTGCGCCACTCTGCTAGCTTACAAAGTGATGCAAAATAGTGTACAAAACCATCTCAAAAATAGGATTTCACAATTTGAACACATTTACCTAAAAAGTGTTAGCAGAGGGATATTTCGATCCTCGGACTTCTGGGTTATGGGCCCAGCACGCTTCCACTGCGCTGCTCTGCTTGCTTACAAAGTGATGCAAAATAGTGTACAAAACACTCTCAAAAATAGGATTTCACAACTTGAACACATTTACTTAAAAAGTGTTAGCAGAGCGACATTTCGATCCTCGGACCTCTGGGTTATGGGCCCAGCCCGCTTCCACTGCGCCACTCTGCTAGCTTACAAAGTGATGCAAAATAGTGTACAAAACCATCTCAAAAATAGGATTTCACATTTTGAAAACATTTACTTAAAAAGTGTTAGCAGAGCGATATTTCGATCCTCGGATTTCTGGGTTATGGGCCCAGCACGCTTCCACTGCGCAGCTCTGCTTGCTTACAAAGTGATGCAAAATAGTGTAGAAAACCATCTCAAAAATAGGATTGCACAATTTGAACACATTTACTTAAAAAGTGTTAGCAGAGCGAGATTTCGATCCTCGGACCTCTGGGTTATGGGCCCAGCCCGCTTCCACTGCGCCACTCTGCTAGCTTACAAAGTGATGCAAAATAGTGTTCAAAACCATCTCAAAAATAGGATTTCACATTTTGAAAACATTTACTTAAAAAGTGTTAGCAGAGCGATATTTCGATCCTCGGACCTCTGGGTTATGGGCCCAGCACGCTTCCACTTCGCCACTCTGCTAGCTTACAAAGTGATGCAAAATAGTGTACAAAACCATCTCAAAAATAGGATTTCACAATTTGAACACATTTACCTAAAAGGTGTTAGCAGAGCGAGATTTCGATCCTCGGACATCTGTGTTATGGGCCCAGCACGCTTCCACTTCACCACTCTGCTAGCTTACAAAGTGATGCAAAATAGTGTACAAAACCATCACAAAAATAGGTTTCACATTTTGAACACATTTACTTAAAAAGTGTTAGCAGAGCGAGATTTTATCCGGGAACCTCTAAGTTATGGGCCCAGCACGCTTCCACTGCGCCACTCTTATAGCTTACAAAATGATTCAAAATAGTGTACAAAACCATCTCAAAAATAGGATTTCACAATTTTAACACATTTACTTAAAAAGTGTTAGCAGAGCGAGGTTTCGATCCTCGGACCCCTGGGTTATGGGCCCAGCACGCTTCCACTGCGCCACTCTGCTTGCTTACAAAGTGATGCAAAATAGTGTACAAAACCATCTCAAAAAATGGATTTCACAATTTGAACACATTTAAATTTCCTTAAAAAGTCCTAGCAGAGCGAGGTTTCGATCCTCGGACCTCTGGGTTATGGGCCCAGCCCGCTTCCACTGCGCCACTCTGCTAGCTTACAAAGTGATGCAAGATAGTGTTCAAAACCATCTCAAAAATAGGATTTCACATTTTGAAAACATTTACTTAAAAAGTGTTAGCAGAGCGATATTTCGATGCTCGGACCTCTGGGTTATGGGCCAAGCACGCTTCCACTGCGCCACTCTGCTAGCTTACAAAGTGATGCAAAGTAGTGTACAAAACCATCTCAAAAATAGGATTTCACATTTTGAACACATTTACTTAAAAAGTGTTAGCAGAGCGAGATTTCGATCCTCGGACCTCTGGGTTATGGGCCCAGCACGCCTCCACTGCGCCACTCTGCTAGCTTACAAGTGATGCAAAATAGTGTACAAAACCATCTCAAAAATGGGATTACACATTTTGAAAACATTTACTTAAAAAGTGTTAGCAGAGCGATATTTCGATCCTCGGACCTCTGGGTTATGGGCCCAGCACGCTTCCACTGCGCCACTCTGCTCGCTTACAAAGTGATGCAAAATAGTGTACAAAACCATCTCAAAAATAGGATTTCACATCTTGAACACATTTACTTAAAAAGTGTTAGCAGAGCGAGATTTCGATCCTCGGACCTCTGGGTTATGGGCCAAGCACGCTTCCACTGCGCCACTCTGCTAGCTTACAAGTGATGCAAAATAGTGTACAAAACCATCTCAAAAATGGGATTACACATTTTGAAAACATTTACTTAAAAAGTGTTAGCAGAGCGATATTTCGATCCTCGGACCTCTGGGTTATGGGCCCAGCACGCTTCCACTGCGCCACTCTGCTAGCTTACAAAGTGATGCAAAATAGTGAACAAAACCATCTCAAAAATAGGATTTCACATCTTGAACACATTTACTTAAAAAGTGTTAGCAGAGCGAGATTTCGATCCTCGGACCTCTGGGGTATGGGCCCAGCACGCCTCCACGGCGCCACTCTGCTAGCTTACAAGTCATGCAAAATAGTGTACAAAACCATCTCAAAATTAGGATTTCACATTTTGAACACATTTACTTAGAAAGTGTTAGCACAGCGAGATTTCGATCTTCGGACCTCTGGGTTTTGGGCCCAGCACGCTTCCACTTCGCCACTCTGCTAGCTTACAAAGTGATGCAAAATAGTGTACAAAACCACCTCAAAAATAGGATTTCACATTTTGAACACATTTACTTAAAAAGTGTTAGCAGAGCGACATTTCGATCCTCGGACCTCTGGGCTATGGGCCCAGCACGCTTCCACTGCGCCACTCTGCTTGCTTACAAAGTGATGCAAAATAGTGTTCAAAACCATCTCAAAAATAGGATTTACACAATAATTTGAACACACTTCAAAAACAAAAACAACATTCAAAAACTGCGCCACTTTGCTTGCTAACGAAGTGATTCAAAATAGTGTACAAAACCATCTCAAAAATAGGATTTCACAATTTTAACACATTTACTTAAAAAGTGTTAGCAGAGCGAGGTTCCGATCCTCGGACCTCTGGGTTATGGGCCCAGCACGCTTCCACTGCGCCACTCTGCTTGCTTACAAAGTGATGCAAAATAGTGTACAAAACCATCTCAAAAATAGGATTTCACATTTTGAACACATTTACTTAAAAAGTGTTAGCAGAGCGAGATTTCGATCCTCGGACCTCTTAGTTATGGGCCAAGCACGCTTCCACTTCGCCACTCTGCTAGCTTACAAAGTGATGCAAAATAGTGTACAAAACCATCTCAAAAATAGGATTGCACATTTTGAACACATTTACTTAAAAAGTGTTAGCAGAGCGATATTTCGATCCGGGAACCTCTGGGTTATAGGCCCAGCCCGCTTCCACTGCGCCACTCTGCTAGCTGACAAAGTGATGCAAAATAGTGAACAAAACCATCTCAAAAATAGGATTTCACAACTTGAACACATTTACTTAAAAAGTGTTAGCAGAGCGAGGTTTCGATCCTCGGACCTCTGGGTTATGGGCCCAGCACGCTTCCACTGCGCCACTCTGCTTGCTGCACAGTGATGCAAATTTGTTTTCAAAACTTTTTTTAAAAACTGGATTACACAATAATTTGGAAACACTTAAAAAAAAAAAAAAAAACTGCACCACTCTGCTTGCTTACAAAGTGATTCAAAATAGTAAATTATTTGCACCGCTGTGTTCGTCCTGGGCTCCGGTCTCTACATGGATTGAGGACTGGGTAGAAAAGGTTCTAAACGTAGAAACCAGAACCGGGAGCGAAAAGGGGTAGGGTGGGTGGGGTAAAAAGAATTCCCCAAAACCCAAAACCCAAATACAAAAAGGGGGTCCGCCGGACAGTCCCACCGCTATTGACGCCCTCACCTTAGCCCAGCCAGAATCGCGACTGACAAAGAGTCAGTCGCCCTCAACGCCCACAGCGGTGCAAATAGTAAATTATTTGCACCGCTGTGTTCGTCCTGGGCTCCGGTCTCTACATGGATTGAGGACTGGGTAGAAAAGGTTCCTCACCCGCACCCAGGATCCGCACGCCACTGTCACCCACTTTCCCCCCATCTCTCATCCAACTCTCACACCGTCGCTGCTTGCCCTGCTGGAGATTTAAAAGCCTTCTCAGCCTTGAAGCCGGAGTTTAGGGCTGATAGAACTCCCCAGCCTGGTCTGCTGGCGATGGCCGCTCCTTTCCTTCATCCTCAATGGCCTTCCTTATTAAAAGAACCGTGGTGCGGCGCCTGGTTACTCTATCCATCTATCCAAGTGTGGTGTCTGTACGCTCACTGTGTCACCCATCCGCAGTGATCCGTCACTTCCTGGTCCGTGGCTCCCTGCAACCGCAGAGTGGCTGCTACTCCCGCCCTTCCACCGTAGGGTCTTAAGACGCGGTCACCCGGATCTTACGAAGCTGAGAAGTATAGTTTGAGGCGATTCGTGGGGCCGTTTCCAGTGAACGGCTTGTTAGTCAACGACCTGTGATCCGGTGTAGATGTCCGTATCCCGTGCAAACCTGACCACGCCTTCCAAAGCCCCTGCCGGGTCCATTTCACTATCTAATTGGGGATTACAACGAGAGATGAGCCACCTTGCCGCACAGTTTGGCCAATAGTGTGGCTGAGAAGAAGATCTCTGCCATAAATCTTAGTGATTTCACTGGTCTTCGTTCACCCTAGGTCTTCCGACCTACCTCCTGCCAACCATAGGCACAAGAAGAAGAAAGCCAAGTCCTTGTACAAAATGAACTGCCCCACGAAGTGTACATGGTCGGTCTCCTGAAGCTTTTTTATTCACTTCCTGATTTCGTTTGCGAGCCACCTGATCCTGTCCGAGAAAATGGGGACTGCTTGTCTGGGCGTCACCCGGGCTTGCTCAAGCCTCGTTGCCTTTAAATATTTCCGCACTCGAAAGGAAATACAAGGGTTGCCCCATTGTGAATTCTGCCGCCAAGGAAGTGTCTTTCCACCTGTGTTGAAATAGGCCCTGATCTTACCAATGTATGAATCGACTGTTCCGGCTGAAAGATGTCGCTCACACCCACAGCCAAAAGGTCCACTTTTTCAAAAATTTCCGCAACCCAAGGCATGAACCTGTGTTCGACCCTTTGAGTCTCGATCCGCTAAAAACTTAGCCACACCCTCTAGGGTCGCTGAATCGAGCCCTCGCCGTCAGTGAAATAGCCTGAGCTATGATTGCTCCAAAGAAAGGTCGACAAACTGCTTATCAAACTCCTTTTCTGCGTATTGAATGTCAAACTTGTCAAAACGATCGTCCAACTCTTTAAGACTCTCCTTGACCCGGTCGAGCTTGAGAGACAAGGAAAGGAAAGAAAACAGTACGGTTACCAAAACCTGTTTGGGGTAAAAGGAACCTGAGCTAAATATCTAAATCCACGTGCACTCCGGTACGCAAGACCAAAACTGACCTGAGTCATCTTTGCAGTCGTCTCTGTGATTTCATACTCCCACAAACCGTTAAATGAACCTGACCTACTAGGTCTGACTGAGTTATACAATCATTGGAGAGAGGAGTTGCTGAGGCAAGAACTCTCAGCAACTCCTCTACTCATGCACCGCCAGCCTTGCTGATGTCGTTTACACCTCCGTCTAGAACCGCCAACTCCGGCTTCTTTGCTCGACAGGGCTCTGCCAAAACGCTGCACAAGACTCCCAATCTTGCTCCGCCATTTACCCTCAACCTGGCAACCAGCGACGCTGGCCAACCAAATCCCCTCATACCCTTGAACATCAAATCAGATACTAGAAGCACTGGGTGTTGAGCGGCAAACGAACCTCCCTCGAAATCCGACCATCCGCAGGAAAACGACAAAACGCCAAAAGAGCACTTCATCGCGCACCGGTTGAGTTAAATGAACAGGTGTGACCTCATCCAACTCGACCATAAAGGAGCAACACTCCCGGACAAAAGGGAAGTAGCAATGAACACTAAAATGAAGCTTGGCATTTTCCGACAAAGTGCTGCATCTTTTTCAGAAGCACCGAACCTGCTTTCAACATGTCCTCCCTAACATGGGCGAATGAGCACTTCTTCTTATCCGTGATCCAGAAAGATAGGGAGTCTGAAGAAAAAAAAACCTAGACCCAAATGCATCATCCATGAAACCGGCTGCAATTGGCTCTTCTTCAGGTTGATGAAGTATCCAAGTGACTGCATGTAACAGACTACATACAACGCTCTAGCAGCCTTTTGACTCGAGTCGCTTATCGAGCCCTGCAAACAAACAAAAACAAACATTCTGCCTTTAGGAACAAGACTTCCCCTCTCCAGCACACTCTTCAATGAACCGTTCGACGATCCAAACTTCTGTGTGAATGCCCCTGTTTTTTAACCAGGTTGAGAGACAAAACCCAAGTGAGGAATATATGTAGGCACTGTTTTTGAAACCGAACGGGAGAGTAGTGTCAACAAAATGGAATCCCGCCCACTCGAAGCCACAGAAGGTCCTAGACCTCTCATTTAGAAGGATTTGTTTGTATCCCTGAGCGTCGTCGATTCCCGAGAACTTTCCACCTCGACTAATCGATTCCACAGTATCCCCCAATGGAACTAATTTGAAAGGTGTATCCTTACACCAGATGTTCGGTCCCTTCATCGACAAAACTGGTCTGTTTTGGGGTGGTTCGATGGTGAGCGCATTGACACACCTCGGCGGTTTCGTGCTTTTTACCGCCCCAAAAGCTCCACTGACCCTTCTACAAGGCGCTTCGAAATTGTCTCATTAATGAAAGGGGTGAATTCCTTGCAAATAGGGGCGTTAGAAAAGTACCTGGGTGGAAGGATAGCCGAGTCAAAGGTTCTACCCCGGTATTTCCCTCTAAAGGGTTGGGAAAACTCAAACAGGTCTACGCCCTGACGCAACCATCGCCCTATCTGCTGGCCGGCGTGAGGGCGCTCAGTCAATATGTCATTCCACGCCTGGGGATGATCGTGCAGACCTTCCAGCTACAAAATAAATCTGGGTCTCGAAACCGCAGGGCTTGAAAATTAGGCCGGCAAACACCTGAAAGAACTTTAGCAGGACTTGGCTATGATCCATCGGGGGGCCCTGCAACAACTCATGATATATCTACCCAGAAACACGAACCTCTGCGCCGCCTTGCAGCCTGAGCTGCAACATGGTCAAAGGGGTAGCAAGATGAGCGCTCCCACACATGGGTTCCCAATATCTTCAAGAACCGCCTATACTCCTAGGTTTAATCAAGAGAGAAACCGTTCAAAGCACAGCTTGTAAAACATTTCCAACGGCCAACGACCGATCTATAAAATATATAAAAAGGAAACAAAACTCAGACAATAAATAATGAATACATTTCACATAGAAATGCCATTCTTAGCGCCAACTGCCAACCGCTCAAATTGTTTTATTTGACACACTAAACCACAACACTACAAGCGACTCAGTGTTCTACGTGCAATTTTACTTTTTTTTTTTTTTTTTTTTTTTTTTTTTTTTTTTAGTAAGTGGGGGGGGGGGGGGGTGCGAGGCATTCCTCGAACAAACCTGAATATCTAATAATTCCCCACTTTAGAACATGCACATAGAAAACCCAAATATCATCCCGAGGCTCCCTTCCCCCGATGTACGTTGACTAAAAGTCCACCATGCCAAACCGGCTCAAGAAAACTTTGAGTATTTCCTTGCAGTCTCGATAAAAATTTACCCCTTTTTCGGCAACGGAAACAGACATCCGTGTCTCTCGGCACATACAACTGCTTCTCTTTGATGTCCTCGGGTGATAGAGGAGCGAACTCGGAGACGTACTTACGAAGGAGAGCCATAACATAAGCTACGTTACGATCGTAGAGCCATAACATAAGCAACGTTACGATCGTAGAGCCATGACATAAGCTACGTTACGATCGTAACCGGTCTCGGGAAGCCTTGAGCAACTGAAGCCTGCCAGGCTTATGGACTTTCAATGCCGACTTTGCCTGTATTGAACAAACGTGATACCAGTGCAAACAATCTGCCAAACCTCCTTTAAGAAGCTTCTTTTATTGAGCTCTAGTCTTATAGGAACCCCATTAACCGGGCCAGTTTCGTATATTATGGTGCCAAAACCGCTATAAAGGCACTCCCCATTTAGAACTCTCTCAGACCATACTCAATGCATAAACGCAACGCCATTCATACTAAGGGGTAACTGAGGGGGTGCTCCCCCTGAGCCGTACCTATAAATACCGCCCTCTTACCAAGGCTAACTAAGGCCAAAGGCCAAACCAACAGAGGCACCAAACTTTCAGAGTGCACACCTCCAAGTCCATTTCCTAGGGCCTTCCCCTGCTGCCCGCCAAAACCGGAAGTGTGGCATTCCCCGTTGCCTTTCCTTTTATTTCTAACTTTATAAGATACGAAAGTCCTACTCCCCTACTAGCTAGCCTTTTTGGCCGGTAATCCACCCTTCCATTGACCATCATTCTGTCCCCACTGCGTTACTCTTAAGGGATCGTAGCCACCCTATGTCTGTAGATAACAACTTTGAATGGGTATAATTTCCGCTTTTTCGGAGCCTTCCCATAGTTCTTTGCCCTCCTTCTGCTATGTTGCTTGTGTTTGCTTATACATCTGACGAAGACCCGGTGTGGATCAAAGCTAAGGTCATCTCCCCTACTGGCTCTACACAAGTATATAAACTTATTTTGTACGTCTAAAAGCTTCAAATCATGATCTCTGGATGTAGGCACTCTCCAAATACTAGACCTCATTTTGCCTGTAGAGATTTTCCAGCGTCCATTGGCCGATTAAACCAAAATACGCCTAAACCTAAGGGGGCACTCCCCGTTTTTCCCTAACTTCCAAGGCCCAAGCAAGGGGGACGCCCCAGTGCCGGCCAAGACCAAAAGAGAGGGGCAATCCCCGTTTAGAAACAGCCATTTTCAGGGCTCATTACTCAGGGCAATCCCTCATTACGCAAGGCCTACCCAAGTGGGGCACTCGCCATCCAAAGGTTTTTTATTTTTTTATTTTTTTATTTTTTTATTTTATAGTATTATTAATGGGATCACCCCCCGATGAAAAACCAAAGATGGTCACTCCCCATTTCAAACACCCGTTTGTTTGTTTGTTTGTTTGTTTGTTTGTTTGTTTGTTTTTTTTTTTCCGGGTTTAATACTTGGGGCTCTCCCCGATTAAAAAGCAAAACAAGAAGATGGGCTATTCCGTCCCCAATTAAAACACAAATTTTTCTGGGTTCATTACTGGGGCACTTCCCGAAAGAAAGCTAAACAAAGATGGACACTCCCAATTAAAAACACCCGATTTTTCGGGTTCAATACTTGGGGCACTCCCCGAAGGAGCTAACCAAAGATGGGAACTCCCCATACTTGGGGCACTTCCGGATATAAAACTAACCAAAGATGGGCACTCCCCATTACATAACCGATTTGTCGGGTTCAATCCTTGGGGCACTCCCAGAAGGAAAGCATATCAAATATGTTAAATTTGCATCGGGATAAAGAATATTAATTTTTTGTTTTTATTGCTGTAGAATTGCAAGGGTCGTGGGTTCGAATCCCACCCGCGTAAAAATGCCTGTGATTTTTTTTTTTTTTTTTTTTTTCACAGGACTCGGGGAAAGTACTGAGTATACAGTGATACACACATCGGTGTATATGGGTAAAAACCAAAAATTAACATATCGAAGATGGACACTCCCCATTTAAAACACACGATTTTCCGGGTTCAAAACTTGGGGCACTCCCCGAAGAAGATGGGCACTCCCCGTTTCAAACACCCATTTTCCGTGTTCATACTTGGGGCACTCCCCGAAGGAAAACCAAGGATGGGCACTTCCCATCTTAAACACCCAATTTTCCGGGTTCAATCCTTGGGGCACTCTCAAAAGGAAAGCTAACCAAAGATGGGCACTCCCCATTTAAAACACACAATTTTCAGGGTTCAATACTTGGGGCACTCCCCGAAGAAGATGGGCACTCCCCATTTCAAACACCCATTTTCCGGGTTCATACTTGGGGCATTTCTGAACATAAAACTAAACAAATATAGGCACTCCTGTAATGTCTTAATAGACTAACGAATTAAATCAACACTATTAAAAGCAATAATATACGAATTCATTCTTTGCATCAACATGTGCTTTATTCTCTGTTCCTCAGTTTTCCATTCTGCCTCCGTGTGACCTTACACGAGGTCAACTCATTTGCATAACCGAGTGTGATCACGTGAACACTACACTCCCCATTTAAAACACCCGATTTTTCGGGTTCATTACTTGGGGCGTTCCCCGAAGGAAAGCTAAACCAAAGATGGTCACTCCCCATTTAAAACACACACATTTTGGGTTCATACTCGGGGTATTTCCGGATCTAAAGCTAACCAGAGATGGGCCCTACCCATTTTTTATTTTCTTTCGGGTTCGTAACTTTGGGGCACTTCCCGATGTAAAGCTAACCAACGATGGGCACTCCCCGTTTAAAACACCCATTTTCTGGGTTTATACTTGGGGCACTTCCCGATACATGCATAAAGCAAACAAAAATGGGCACTCCCCATATTTACACCCGATTTTTCCGGGTTAATTATACTTGGTGCACTCCCCGAAGGAAAGCTAACCAAAGATGGGCACCCCCCCCCCTTTTAAAACGGCCATTGTTTCGGGTTCATTACTTGGGGCACTCCCCGATGTAAAGCTAAACAAAATGGGCACTACCAATTTAAAACACCCACTTACCATGTTCATTACTATGGGGCACTACCCATGCCTTATGCAAGGCTCACCAAGGATAGGCACTCCCATTTAAATTACAAGTTTTTCCGGGTTTATCTAAAACATGGATGCAAAGCTAACCAAATAAAAGGGGGGCTCTCCCCATTGGAGCACTGAACTCCGGACCATTATCTAGGGTACCGATCCGAAGCGCCGAATATTTCGGATCTCAAAAGCTCTGCAGTTTAACCCCAACAAGCTACGGCAAAGAACAAAACCTGGCGCCAAGCACGGAATTTTTTAACTAACTAGCACGACCCTCAATGGTGCATAAAGTTATCTCAACACACCACCATCCTCGATGGTCCTCTCTACCCCGATAAAATCAATCTTGTATGTCTGTGTGCGCGCTGGCACTTGCACTTACACTCATGTACCCACTCATGCGACACCCATGGGCCCGCAAGCAATCCACCGACCACCATAGACCCTTGATACCACCAAGAAACGTGCCATTGTTAACCTCTCAACGATTTTACAAAGGGTGCCATTATGTCCCATACAAATGCACCCAAGCGCAAAAGGACTGGCCGCCATTGTGCCCGGCAAGTGAAACACATGTTCCCTCACATGGGTCTAAATAGTCGAAAATAAGAAAATTTACCTTTCCTTCCCGAAAGCATATACTATAGATACTACCTTGGTCCTAAGCCATCGACACCCACCCAGTGGTTTCACCATTGCCGTCCACTCCAGATTTCCCAATGGTAATTCGGGCACGAGGAATAAATCTTTTTAAAACTTTGGGACCTTCCGCCCAAAACGTCCATCCGGTGGACACCAGACTCGCGACTGACAAAGAGTCAGTCGCCCTCAACGCCCACAGCGGTGCAAATAGTGTACAAAACCATCTCAAAAATAGGATCTCACAATTGTAACACATTTTACTTAAAAAGTGTTAGCAGAGCGAGATTTCGATCCGGGAACCTCTGGGTTATGGGCCCAGCACGCTTCCACTGCGCCACTTTGCTTGCTAACAAAGTGATTCAAAATAGTGTACAAAACCATCTCAAAAATAGGATTTCACAATTGGAACACATTTAAATATCCTTAAAAAGTGTTAGCAGAGCGAGGTTTCGATCCTCGGACCTCTGGGTTATGGGCCCAGCACGCTTCCACTGCGCCACTCTGCTTGCTGCTCAGTGATGCAAATTTGTTTTCAAAACTCTCTAAAAAAACTGGATTGCACAATAATTTGAACACACTTCAAAAACAAAAACAAAATTCAAAAACTGCGCCACTTTGCTTGCTAACGAAGTGATTCAAAATAGTGTACAAAACCATCTCAAAAATAGGATTTCACAATTTTAACACATTTACTTAAAAAGTGTTAGCAGAGCGAGGTTTCGATCTGGGTTATGGGCCCAGCACGCTTCCACTTCGCCAACACTTCGTAGCACACTTCAAAAAAAAATATAAAAAAATGCGCCACTCTGCTTGGTTACAAAGTGATGCAAAATAGTGTACAAAACCATCTCAAAAATAGGATTTCACAATTTGAACACATTTACTTAAAAAGTATTAGCAGAGCGAGATTTCGATCCGGGAACCTCTGTGTTATGGGCCCAGCACGCTTCCACTGCGCCACTCTGCTTGCTTACAAGGTGATACACATTTACTTAAAAAGTGTTAGCAGAGCGATATTTCGATCCGGGAACCTCTGGGTTATGGGCCCAGCACGCTTCCACTGCGCCACTCTGCTTACTTACAAAGTGATGCGTAATAGTGTTCAAAACCATCTCAAAAATAGGATTTCACAATTTGAACACATTTCCTTAAAAATTATTAGCAGTGCTAGGTTTCGATCCTCGGACCTCTGGGTTATGGGCCCAGCACGCTTCCACTGCGCCACTCTGCTTGCTTACAAAGTGATGCAAAATAGTGTACAAAACCATCTCAAAAATAGGATTTCACAATTTGATGTACAAAACCATCTCAAAAATAGGATTTCACAATTTGAACACATTTACTTAAAAAGTATTAGCAGAGCGAGATTTCGATCCGGGAACCTCTGTGTTATGGGCCCAGCACGCTTCCACTGCGCCACTCTGCTTGCTTACAAGGTGATACACATTTACTTAAAAAGTGTTAGCAGAGCGAGATTTCGATCCGGGAACCCCTGGGTTATGGGCCCAGCACGCTTCCACTGCGCCACTCTGCTTGCTTACAAAGTGATGCGTAATAGTGTTCAAAACCATCTCAAAAATAGGATTTCACAATTTGAACACATTTCCTTAAAAATTATTAGCAGAGCGAGGTTTCGATCCTCGGACCTCTGGGTTATGGGCCCAGCACGCTTCCACTGCGCCACTCTGCTTGCTTACAAAGTGATGCAAAATAGTGTACAAAACCATCTCAAAAATAGGATTTCACAATTTGAAGACATTTAAATATCCTTAAAAAGTGTTAGCAGAGCGAGGTTTCGATCCTCAGACCTCTGGGTTATGGGCCCAGCACGCTTCCACTGCGCCACTCTGCTTGCTTACAAAGTGATGCAAAATAGTGTACAAAACCATCTCAAAAATAGGATTTCACAATTTGAACACATTTACTTAAAAAGTATTAGCAGAGCGAGATTTCGATCCGGGAACCTCTGGGTTATGGGCCCAGCACGCTTCCACTGCGCCACTCTGTTTGCTTACAAGGTGATACACATTTACTTAAAAAGTGTTAGCAGAGCGAGATTTCGATCCGGGAACCTCTGGGTTATGGGCCCAGCACGCTTCCACTGCGCCACTCTGCTTGCTTACAAAGTGATGCAAAATAGTGTTCAAAACCATCTCAAAAATAGGATTTCACAATTTGAACACATTTCCTTAAAAATTATTAGCAGAGCGAGGTTTCGATCCTCGGACCTCTGGGTTATGGGCGCAGCCCGCATCCACTGCGCCACTCTGATAGCTTACAAAGTGATGCAAAATAGTATACAAAACCATCTCAAAAATAGGATTTCACATTTTGAACACATTTACTTAATTCCACTGCGCCACTCTGCTTGCTTACAAAGTGATGCAAAATAGTATACAAAACCATCTCAAAAATAGGGTTCCACAATTTGAACACATTTACTTAAAAAGTGTTAGCAGAGCGAGATTTCGATCCTCGGACCTCTGGGTTATGGGCCAAGCACGCTTCCACTGCGCCACTCTACTAGCTTACAAAGTGATGCAACATAGTGTACAAAACCATCTCAAAAATAGGGTTCCACATTTTGAACACATTTACTTTAAAAGTGTTAGCAGAGAGAGATTTCGATCCGGGAACCTCTGGGTTATGGGCCCAGCACGCATCCACTGCGCCACTCTGCTAGCTTACAAAGTGATGCAAAATAGTGTACAAAACCATCTCAAAAATAGGATTTCACAATTTGAACACATTTACCTAAAAAGTGTTAGCAGAGGGATATTTCGATCCTCGGACTTCTGGGTTATGGGCCCAGCACGCTTCCACTGCGCTGCTCTGCTTGCTTACAAAGTGATGCAAAATAGTGTACAAAACACTCTCAAAAATAGGATTTCACAACTTGAACACATTTACTTAAAAAGTGTTAGCAGAGCGAGATTTCGATCCTCGGACCTCTGGGTTATGGGCCCAGCCCGCTTCCACTGCGCCACTCTGCTAGCTTACAAAGTGATGCAAAATAGTGTACAAAACCATCTCAAAAATAGGATTTCACATTTTGAAAACATTTACTTAAAAAGTGTTAGCAGAGCGATATTTCGATCCTCGGACCTCTGGGTTATGGGCCCAGCACGCTTCCACTGCGCAGCTCTGCTTGCTTACAAAGTGATGCAAAATAGTGTACAAAACCATCTCAAAAATAGGATTGCACAATTTGAACACATTTACTTCAAAAGTGTTAGCAGAGCGAGATTTCGATCCTCGGACCTCTGGGTTATGGGCCCAGCCCGCTTCCACTGCGCCACTCTGCTAGCTTACAAAGTGATGCAAAATAGTGTTCAAAACCATCTCAAAAATAGGATTTCACATTTTGAAAACATTTACTTAAAAAGTGTTAGCAGAGCAATATTTCGATCCTCGGACCTCTGGGTTATTGGCCCAGCACGCTTCCACTTCGCCACTCTGCTAGCTTACAAAGTGATGCAAAATAGTGTACAAAACCATCTCAAAAATAGGATTTCACAATTTGAACACATTTACCTAAAAGGTGTTAGCAGAGCGAGATTTCGATCCTCGGACATCTGTGTTATGGGCCCAGCACGCTTCCACTGCGCAGCTCTGCTTGCTTACAAAGTGATGCAAAATAGTGTACAAAACCATCACAAAAATAGGTTTCACATTTTGAACACATTTACTTAAAAAGTGTTAGCAGAGCGAGATTTTATCCGGGAACCTCTAAGTTATGGGCCCAGCACGCTTCCACTGCGCCACTCTTTTAGCTTACAAAGTGATTCAAAATAGTGTACAAAACCATCTCAAAAATAGGATTTCACAATTTTAACACATTTACTTAAAAAGTGTTAGCAGAGCGAGGTTTCGATCCTCGGACCCCAGGGTTATGGGCCCAGCACGCTTCCACTGCGCCACTCTGCTTGCTTACAAAGTGATGCAAAATAGTGTACAAAACCATCTCAAAAAATGGATTTCACAATTTGAAAACATTTAAATTTCCTTAAAAAGTCCTAGCAGAGCGAGGTTTCGATCCTCGGACCTCTGGGTTATGGGCCCAGCCCGCTTCCACTGCGCCACTCTGCTAGCTTACAAAGTGATGCAAGATAGTGTTCAAAACCATCTCAAAAATAGGATTTAACATTTTGAAAACATTTACTTAAAAAGTGTTAGCAGAGCGATATTTCGATGCTCGGACCTCTGGGTTATGGGCCAAGCACGCTTCCACTGCGCCACTCTGCTAGCTTACAAAGTGATGCAAAGTAGTGTACAAAACCATCTCAAAAATAGGATTTCACATTTTGAACACATTTACTTAAAAAGTGTTAGCAGAGCGAGATTTCGATCCTCGGACCTCTGGGTTATGGGCCCAGCACGCCTCCACTGCGCCACTCTGCTAGCTTACAAGTCATGCAAAATAGTGTACAAAACCATCTCAAAAATGGGATTACACATTTTGAAAACATTTACTTAAAAAGTGTTAGCAGAGCGATATTTCGATCCTCGGACCTCTGGGTTATGGGCCCAGCACGCTTCCACTGCGCCACTCTGCTAGCTTACAAAGTGATGCAAAATAGTGTACAAAACCATCTCAAAAATAGGATTTCACATCTTGAACACATTTACTTAAAAAGTGTTAGCAGAGCGAGATTTCGATCCTCGGACCTCTGGGTTATGGGCCAAGCACGCTTCCACTGCGCCACTCTGCTAGCTTACAAATTGATGCAAAATAGTGTACAAAACCATCTCAAAAATAGGATTTCACATTTTGAACACATTTACTTAAAAAGTGTTAGCAGAGCGAGATTTCGATCCTCGGACCTCTGGGGTATGGGCCCAGCACGCCTCCACGGCGCCACTCTGCTAGCTTACAAGTCATGCAAAATAGTGTACAAAACCATCTCAAAATTAGGATTTCACATTTTGAACACATTTACTTAGAAAGTGTTAGCACAGCGAGATTTCGATCTTCGGACCTCTGGGTTTTGGGCCCAGCACGCTTCCACTTCGCCACTCTGCTAGCTTACAAAGTGATGCAAAATAGTGTACAAAACCATCTCAAAAATAGGATTTCACATTTTGAACACATTTACTTAAAAAGTGTTAGCAGAGCGACATTTCGATCCTCGGACCTCTGGGCTATGGGCCCAGCACGCTTCCACTGCGCCACTCTGCTTGCTTACAAAGTGATGCAAAATAGTGTTCAAAACCATCTCAAAAATAGGATTTACACAATAATTTGAACACACTTCAAAAACAAAAACAAAATTCAAAAACTGCGCCACTTTGCTTGCTAACGAAGTGATTCAAAATAGTGTACAAAACCATCTCAAAAATAGGATTTCACAATTTTAACACATTTTACTTAAAAAGTGTTAGCAGAGCGAGATTTCGATCCTCGGACCTCTGGGTTATGGGCCCAGCACCCTTCCACTGCGCAACTCTGCTTGCTTACAAAGTGATGCAAAATAGTGTACAAAACCATCTCAAAAATAGAATTACACATTTTGAACACATTTACTTAAAAAGTGTCAGCAGAGCGAGATTTCGATCCTCGGACCTCTGGGTTATGGGCCCAGCACGCCTCCACTGCGCCACTCTGCTAGCTTACAAGTGATGCAAAATAGTGTACAAAACAATCTCAAAAGTAGGATTTCACAATTGGAACACATTTCCTTAAAAATTATTAGCAGAGCGAGGTTTCGATCCTCGGACCTCTGGGTTATGGGCCCAGCACGCTTCCACTGCGCCACTCTGCTTGCTTACAAAGTGATGCAAAATAGTGTACAAAACCATCTCAAAAATAGGATTTCACAATTTGAACACATTTACTTAAAAAGTATTAGCAGAGCGAGATTTCGATCCGGGAACCTCTGGGTTATGGGCCCAGCACGCTTCCACTGCGCCACTCTGCTTGCTTACAAGGTGATATACATTTACTTAAAAAGTGTTAGCAGAGCGAGATTTCGATCCGGGAACTTTGCTTGCTAACAAAGTGATTCAAAATAGTGTACAAAACCATCTCAAAAATAGGATTTCACAATTGGAACACATTTAAATATCCTTAAAAAGTGTTAGCAGAGCGAGGTTTCGATCCTCGGACCTCTGGGTTATGGGCCCAGCACGCTTCCACTGCGCCACTCTGCTTGCTGCACAGTGATGCAAATTTGTTTTCAAAACTTTTTTAAAAAACTGGATTACACAATAATTTGAACACACTTCAAAAACAAAAACAACATTGAAAACTGCGCCACTTTGCTTGCTAACGAAGTGATTCAAAATAGTGTACAAAACCATCTCAAAAATAGGATTTCACAATTTTAACACATTTACTTAAAAAGTGTTAGCAGAGCGAGGTTTCGATCCTCGGACCTCTGGGTTATGGGCCCAGCACGCTTCCACTGCGCCACTCTGCTTGCTTACAAAGTGATGCAAAATAGTGTACAAAACCATCTCAAAAAATGGATTTCACAATTTGAACACATTTAAATTTCCTTAAAAAGTCCTAGCAGAGCGAGGTTTCGATCCTCGGACCTCTGGGTTATGGGCCCAGCACGCTTCCACTGCGCCACTCTGCTTGCTTACAAAGTGATGCAAAATAGTGTACAAAACCATCTCAAAAATAGGATTTCACAATTTGAACACATTTACTTAAAAAGTATTAGCAGAGCGAGATTTCGATCCGGGAACCTCTGGGTTATGGGCCCAGCACGCTTCCACTGCGCCACTCTGCTTGCTTACAAGGTGATATACATTTACTTAAAAAGTGTTAGCAGAGCGAGATTTCGATCCGGGAACTTTGCTTGCTAACAAAGTGATTCAAAATAGTGTACAAAACCATCTCAAAATTAGGATTTCACAATTGGAACACATTTAAATATCCTTAAAAAGTGTTAGCAGAGCGAGGTTTCGATCCTCGGACCTCTGGGTTATGTGCCCAGCATGCTTCCACTGCGCCACTCTGCTTGCTGCACAGTGATGCAAATTTGTTTTCAAAACTTTTTTAAAAAACTGGATTACACAATAATTTGAACACACTTCAAAAACAAAAACAACATTCAAAAACTGCGCCACTTTGCTTGCTAACGAAGTGATTCAAAATAGTGTACAAAACCATCTCAAAAATAGGATTTCACAATTTGAACACATTTACTTAAAAAGTGTTAGCAGAGCGAGGTTTCGATCCTCGGACCTCTGGGTTATGGGCCCAGCACGCTTCCACTGCGCCACTCTGCTTGCTTACAAGGTTATACACATTTACTTAAAAAGTGTTAGCAGAGCGAGATTTCGATCCGGGAACCTCTGGGTTATGGGCCCAGCACGCTTCCACTGCGCCACTCTGCTGGCTGCTCAGTGATGCAAATTTGTTTTCAAAACTCTCTAAACAAACTGGATTACACAATAATTTGAACACACTTCAAAAACAAAAACAAAATTCAAAAACTGCGCCACTTTGCTTGCTAACGAAGTGATTCAAAATAGTGTACAAAACCATCTCAAAAATAGGATTTCACAATTTTAACACATTTTACTTAAAAAGTGTTAGCAGACCGAGATTTCGATCCTCGGACCTCTGGGTTATGGGCACAGCACCCTTCCACTGCGCAACTCTGCTTGCTTACAAAGTGATGCAAAATAGTGTACAAAACCATCTCAAAAATAGAATTTCACATTTTGAACACATTTACTTAAAAAGTGTCAGCAGAGCGAGATTTCGATCCTCGGACCTCTGGGTTATGGGCCCAGCACGCCTCCACTGCGCCACTCTGCTAGCTTACAAGTGATGCAAAATAGTGTACAAAACAATCTCAAAAGTAGGATTTCACAATTTGAACACATTTACTTAAAAAGTGTTAGCAGATCGAGGTTTCGATCCTCGGACCTCTGGGTTAAGGGTCCAGCACGCTTCCACTGCGCCACTCTGCTAGCTTACAGAGTGATGCAAAATAGTGTACAAAACCATCTCAAAAATAGGATTTCACATTTTCAACACATTTACTTAAAAAGTGTTAGCAGAGCGAGATTTATATGCGGGAACCTCTAGGTTATGGGCCCAGCACGCTTCCACTGCGCCACTCTGCCAGCTTACAAAGTGATGCAAAATAGTGCACAAAACCATCTCAAAAATAGGATTTCACATTTTGAACACATTTACTTAAAAAGTGTTAGCAGAGCGAGATTTCGATCCTCGGACCTCTAAGTTATGGGCCCAGCACGCTTCCACTTCGCCACTCTGCTAGCTTACAAAGTGATGCAAAATAGTGTACAAAACCATCTCAA